>NC_134505.1:1933080-1979153 GCF_040206685.1 Ascaphus truei
GGGGGTGGAGGAAGGGTGAAGTGGGGGGGGTGGAGGAAGGGTGAGTGGGGGGGGTGGAGGAAGGGGTGAAGAAGTGGGGGGGGTGGAGGAAGGGGTGAAGAAGTGGGGGGGGTGGAGGAAGGGGTGAAGAAGTGGGGGGGTGGAGGAAGGGGTGAAGAAGTGGGGGGGGGTGGAGGAAGGGATGAAGAAGTGGGGGGGGGGTGGAGGAAGGGGTGAAGAAGTGGGGGGGGTGGAGGAAGGGATGAAGAAGTGGGGGGGTGGAGGAAGGGATGAAGAAGTGGGGGGGGTGGAGGAAGGGATGAAGAAGTGGGGGGGGTGGAGGAAGGGATGAAGAAGTGGGGGGGGGTGGAGGAAGGGATGAAGAAGTGGGGGGGGGGGTGGAGGAAGGGGTGAAGAAGTGGGGGGGGTGGAGGAAGGGGTGAAGAAGTGGGGGGGGTGGAGGAAGGGGTGAAGTGGGGGGGTGGAGGAAGGGGTGAAGTGGGGGGGTGGAGGAAGGGGTGAAGTGGGGGGGTGAAGAAGTGGGGGGTGGAGGAAGGGATGAAGAAGTGGGGGGGGGTGGAGGAAGGGGTGAAGAAGTGGGGGGGGGAGGAAGGGATGAAGAAGTGGAGGGGGAGGAAGGGATGAAGAAGTGGGGGGGTGGAGGAAAGGGTGAAGAAGTGGGGGGGGGGTGGAGGAAGGGGTAAAGAAGTGGGGGGGGTGGAGGAAGGGATGAAGAAGTGGGGGGGGGTGGGTGGAGGAAGGGGTGAAGAAGTGGGGGGGGGTGGAGGAAGGGGTAAAGAAGTGGGGGGGGGTGGAGGAAGGGGTAAAGAAGTGGGGGGGGTGGAGGAAGGGATGAAGAAGTGGGGGGGGGAGGAGGAAGGGGTAAAGAAGTGGGGGGGGTGGAGGAAGGGGTGAAGAAGTGGGGGGGGGGAAGGGATGAAGAAGTGGGGGGGTGGAGGAAGGGGTGAAGAAGTGGGGGGGGGGTGGAGGAAGGGGTAAAGAAGTGGGGGGGTGGAGGAAGGGATGAAGAAGTGGGGGGGGGTGGGTGGAGGAAGGGTGAAGAAGTGGGGGGGGGTGGAGGAAGGGGTAAAGAAGTGGGGGGGTGGAGGAAGGGATGAAGAAGTGGGGGGGGGGGTGGAGGAAGGGGTGAAGAAGTGGGGGGGGGTGGAGGAAGGGGTAAAGAAGTGGGGGGGGTGGAGGAAGGGGTAAAGAAGTGGGGGGGGTGGAGGAAGGGATGAAGAAGTGGGGGGGGGAGGAGGAAGGGGTAAAGAAGTGGGGGGGGTGGAGGAAGGGGTGAAGAAGTGGGGGGGGGGAAGGGATGAAGAAGTGGGGGGGTGGAGGAAGGGGTGAAGAAGTGGGGGGGGGGTGGAGGAAGGGGTGAAGTAGTGGGGGGGGTGGAGGAAGGGGTGAAGTAGTGGGGGGGGTGGAGGAAGGGATGAAGAAGTGGGGGGGTGGAGGAAGGGGTGAAGAAGTGGGGGGGGGGGAAGGGGTGAAGAAGTGGGGGGGGTGGAGGAAGGGGTGAAGAAGTGGGGGGGTGGAGGAAGGGATGAAGAAGTGGGGGGGTGGAGGAAGGGATGAAGAAGTGGGGGGTGGAGGAAGGGATGAAGAAGTGGGGGGGGAAGAGGAAGGGGTGAAGAAGTGAGGGGAGGTGGGGGTAAGGGGTGAAGAAGTGGGGGGGGGAGGAAGGGATGAAGAAGTGGGGGGGTGGGGGAAGGGGTGAAGAAGTGGGGGGGGTGGAGGAAGGGGTGAAGAAGTGGGGGGGGGTGGAGGAAGGGGTGAAGAAGTGGGGGGTGGAGGAAGGGGTGAAGAAGTGGGGGGGGGGGTGGAGGAAGGGGTGAAGTGGGGGGGTGGAGGAAGGGGTGAAGTAGTGGGGGGGGTGGAGGAAGGGATGAAGAAGTGGGGGGTGGAGGAAGGGGTGAAGAAGTGGGGGGGGTGGAGGAAGGGATGAAGAAGTGGGGGGGGAAGAGGAAGGGATGAAGAAGTGGGGGGGGGTGGAGGAAGGGGTGAAGAAGTGGGGGGTGGAGGAAGGGGTGAAGAAGTGGGGGGGGGGTGGAGGAAGGGGTGAAGAAGTGGGGGGGAGGAAGGGGTGAAGTAGTGGGGGGTGGAGGAAGGGATGAAGAAGTGGGGGGGTGGAGGAAGGGGTTGAAGAAGTGGGGGGGGGAAGGGGTGAAGAAGTGGGGGGGGGAAGGGGTGAAGAAGGGGGGGAGGAGGAAGGGATGAAGAAGTGTGGGGGGGGGGTGGAGGAAGGGATGAAGAAGTGGGGGGGGTGGAGGAAGGGTGAAGAAGTGAGGGGGGAAGGGGGGAAGAAGTGGGGGGGGGAAGGGGTGAAGAAGGGGGGGAGGAGGAAGGGATGAAGAAGTGGGGGGGGGTGGAGGAAGGGATGAAGAAGTGGGGGGGAGGAGGAAGGGATGAAGAAGTGGGGGGGGGTGGAGGAAGGGGTGAAGAAGTGGGGGGGAGGAGGAAGGGATGAAGAAGTGGGGGGGGTGGAGGAAGGGGTGAAGAAGTGGGGGGGAGGAAGGGATGAAGAAGTGGGGGGGGGTGGAGGAAGGGGTGAAGAAGTGGGGGGGTGGAGGAAGGGGTGAAGAAGTGGGGGGGAGGAAGGGGTGAAGAAGTGGGGGGGTGGAGGAAGGGGTGAAGAAGTGGGGGGGGGAAGGGGTGAAGAAGGGGGGGGGGGAGGAAGGGATGAAGAAGTGGGGGGGGGTGGAGGAAGGGATGAAGAAGTGGGGGGAGGAGGAAGGGGTGAAGAAGTAGGGGGGAGGGGAGAAGTGGGGGGTGGAGGAAGGGGTGAAGATGTGGGGGGGTGGAGGAAGGGGAGAAGAAGTGGGGGGGAGGGGAGAAGTGGGGGGGGGGAGGGGAGAAGTGGGGGGGAGGAAGGGGAGAAGTGGGGGGAGGAAGGGGAGAAGTGGGGGGGAGGGGAGAAGTGGGGGGGAGGGGAGAAGTAGTGGGGGGGGGGGAGAACGTACGATTTCATGATGCTCAGCGCCATGACTTCCTTGCGCAGTGTGGACACGTCGTCCTCCTGTTTCTTCTTCTCCTTGTGCAGGAACTGGATGTAGTCAATGGCTGCGGGAGAGACACGGGGGGGGGGGCATGTAAGGGTCCGGGGGGCTGACAGGGCTGGCGGGGGGGGGGGGTGGAGGAGGGGCGGGGTTCGTGCCAAGTGGAAGGGTCTGGCAGGGCTGAGGGGTCGGTGTGTAAGGTGGAGGTGTGTGTAAGGGGGGGGTTTGGCAGGGCTGGGGGGAGGGTCTGTAAGGTGTGGGGGAAGGGTCTGGCAGGGCTGGGGGGAGGGTCTGTAAGGTGTGGGGGAGGGGTCTGGCAGGGCTGGGGGAAGGGTGTGTAAGGTGGAGGTGTGTGTAAGGGGGGGGTCTGGCAGGGCTGGGGGGGGGGTCTGGCAGGGCTGGGGGGAGGGTCTGTAAGGGGGGGTCTGGCAGGGCTGGGGGGAGGGTCTGTAAGGTGGGGGGGAGGGGTCTGGCAGGGTTGGGGGGGTTTATGTCAAGTGGACGGGTCTGGCAGAGCTGAGGGGTCAGTGTGAAAGGTGGCGGGTCTAGCAGGGCTGGGAAGGGGGGCAAGTGTGTGTAAGGTGGGGGGGAGGGTGTGTAAGGTGGGGGGGAGGGTGTGTAAGGTGGGGGGAGGGTGTGTAAGGTGGGGGGAGGGTGTGTAAGGTGGGGGGGGAGGGTGTGTAAGGTGGGGGGGAGGGTGTGTAAGGTGGGGGGGAGGGTGTGTAAGGTGGGGGGAGGGTGTGTAAGGTGGGGGGGAGGGTGTGTAAGGTGGGGGGGAGGGTGTGTAAGGTGGGGGGGAGGGTGTGTAAGGTGGGGGGGAGGGTGTGTAAGGTGGAGGGGAGGGTGTGTAAGGTGGGGGGGGGAGGGTGTGTAAGGTGGGGGGGGAGGGTGTAAGGTGGGGGGGGGTGTAAGGTGGGGGGGGGTGTAAGGTGGGGGGAGGGTGTGTAAGGTGGTGGGGGAGGGTGTGTAAGGTGGTTGGGGGAGGGTGTGTAAGGTGGTGGGGGAGGGTGTGTAAGGTGGGGGGGGAGTTGTGTGTAAGGTGGGGGGGAGGGTGTGTAAGGTGGTGGGGGAGGGTGTGTAAGGTGGTTGGGGGAGGGTGTGTAAGGTGGTGGGGGAGGGTGTGTAAGGTGGTGGGGGAGGGTGTGTAAGGTGGGGGGGGAGTTGTGTGTAAGGTGGGGGGGAGGGTGTGTAAGGTGGGGGGGAGGGTGTGTAAGGTGGGGGGGAGGGTGTGTAAGGTGGGGGGGAGGGTGTGTAAGGTGGAGGGGAGGGTGTGTAAGGTGGGGGGGTTGGGTGTGTAAGGTGGGGGGGGAGGGTGTGTAAGGTGGGGGGGAGGGTGTGTAAGGTGGGGGGGGAGGGTGTGTAAGGTGGGGGGGGAGGGTGTGTAAGGTGGGGGGGAGGGTGTGTAAGGTGGGGGGGAGGGTGTGTAAGGTGGGGGGGGGGAGGGTGTGTAAGGTGGGGGGGAGGGTGTGTAAGGTGGGGGGAGGGTGTGTAAGGTGGGGGGGAGGGTGTGTAAGGTGGGGGGGAGGGTGTGTAAGGTGGTGGGGGATGGTGTGTAAGGTGGTGGGGGAGGGTGTGTAAGGTGGTGGGGGAGGGTGTGTAAGGTGGTGGGGGAGGGTGTGTAAGGTGGTGGGGGAGGGTGTGTAAGGTGGGGGGGGAGGGTGTGTAAGGTGGGGGGGGAGGGTGTGTAAGGTGGGGGGGGAGGGTGTGTAAGGTGGGGGGGAGGGTGTGTAAGGTGGGGGGGGAGGGTGTGTTAGGTGGGGGGGAGGGTGTGTAAGGTGGGGGGGAGGGTGTGTAAGGTGGGGGGGAGGGTGTGTAAGGTGGGGGGTCTGGCAGGGCTCGGGGTGGGTGAGAGAGATACTCACTCTTCTGCAGCACCACGGCCTTGCTGAGTTTCTGCGTCCCTATAGAGCAGTCTTGCTGCTGGCAGGTGGGGACGATGCTCTGCAGATCATCATATCCTTTCTGCGGGACACAAGCAGGGGTCACCCCCGGGAACCCCGACAATCTCAGGGGACAATAACCGCTCGGACGCAAAGCTTAAATGCATGCAACCCCCCTGCACATCTCCCCGTCACCCCCCCCCCCCCCGCGCGCGAGTCTCCCCGTCACCCCACCCCCCCGCGTGCGTCTCCCCGTCACCCCGCCCCCCCGCGAGTCTCCCCGCACACAGCCCCTCACCGCATATAACCCACAGCCCCCTTCGCCCCCTCCTAAATAATAAAGACTCTACTTTTTACCCCGAGCAAAGAGGCCACACTGCCTTTTAGCTGAAGGAGCACAGAGTGATTTAGGACGGGTAAAGAAAATGGCCGTCGCAATTTGGGGATTAAGTGACGTCATGACTCAAAATTCCGGAGTTATGACGTGGCCCAATCACAGCTCCGGAATCTGAATCATTACGGCATTTAAACCTAAGAGGCAGCTCCATTTTGTGCACCCCGCCTGTCCCGCATTTCCACTGGACGAGTGGATTTTTCCAGCACATACTTCTACATCCACCCACCCACCGCAGGACAGACCGCTCTGCTCTCCGAGAGTACACCTCCCTCAGCGCATTTCGCAGCAATACACAATGCGAAGCGCGTAGCGTCTCAGAAAACTAAGTCCATGGGGTACACTTTGCCCCGGGCAGCCCCCTTACCTTGATGGAGTCCCTCCTCTTCTGCTCGGCCTGCGTGTGCGCCCGTCGGCGCCGATCCTTGTAGGCGTCTTTGAAGGTCTCCTGCCGGTAGTCACTGTCCTCGTCATCTGCGGTTGGGGAACAATCATTGTCGGTCAAGCTGTGGGCTACGGGAGGGGGACATAGACATGGATGCCATCGTCACCCCCAGGAAAGCGGCACCATCGTCACCCCCACCCGATCTCCCTATAGACTGGGCCGTCAACTCCATTCCAGAGGCGGCTGCATGAAGCACCGTTGCACTTGGGTTTCCGGAGGCAGCGACCACTGGGGTGGAGTCCTAGTATTTCCGGGTTCACATGGAACAATGATATTATTACTGG
The DNA here is from genome assembly GCF_040206685.1 of Ascaphus truei. NCBI lineage: Eukaryota > Metazoa > Chordata > Amphibia > Anura > Ascaphidae > Ascaphus > Ascaphus truei. The sequence continues at coordinate 1,939,062 of NC_134505.1, forward strand.
AACAGACGTGGGTAAGGACGTGGACTCAGGTATTGGGATATTGGCCTCGTAGACCTTGTTTGAGGGACGGGAGGGGTATGAAGAGCATGGCCAGGTAGACCTTGTTTGAGGGACGGGTGGGGTATGGAAAGCATGGCCAGGTCGACCTTCTTTGAGAGACGGGAGGGGTATGGAAAGCATGGCCAGGTAGACCTTGTTTGAGGGACGGGTGGGGTATGGAAAGCATGGCCAGGTAGACCTTGTTTGAGAGACGGGAGGAGTATGGAGAGCATGGCCAGGTAGTCTTGTTTGAGGGACGGGAGGGATATGGAGAGCATGGCCAGGAAGTCCTTGTTTGAGGGACGGGGGGGGTATGGAGAGCATGGCCAGGAAGTCCTTGTTTGAGGGACGGGAGGGGTATTGAGAGCATGGCTACGTAGACCTTGTTTGAGGGACACGAGACGGTGGAAATTACCCGTGTTCGGCACCGAGGAGGCACTGGTGGACCCGATGCTGTTAGCTCTGGACACTATACTCCCCTTACGCTCCATCACGTGAGCTACGAGAGGAAGAGGAGGGACAAGAAAAGACGTCACCCACATATTATACCTCCTGGCAGTGTCCAGGACAATTAGCCGCGGACGGTTCGCCACCACAGGTAAATTGGAAAAACCCAAAACCCTAACCCTTAACCTAATAACCACCTATCCTAAAAACCCTAAATGTAACCGCTTACCCTAAAAACCCTTCCCTTACTCTAAAAAACCCTACACAACCTAAAACCCCTAACCTACGCTAAAAACCCTACCCTTAACCCCTTACCCTTAAAAACCCTTACCCCCTTCAGGTTTTTGACCCAATCCGGCAGACCTGTGAGGACACATGACATTTAGGAGGCGACGCCGGCCCTATTAGGACGGTAAATAGAATGCGCCAGCACGCGGTGCAATCCCGATCCGATAAATCGAGGGGTTAAACCCCGACGCGTTTCACCGCTCACCCCACGCTTTATCAAGGAGTTTCATTGCTGATATGAATTACGATCCTTTTTTTTACTAAAGTCCTGGAAATTGCCCCCGAAAAGGAAAAGCGTCTATCCCGACGATTAGAAAAGGGTCAGGACGAATGAAAGAAAGAAACCCCTTTTAGATATATCCGCCGCCTTACCCGGTTCCCCGACATTGTCGCTGTGCGGGGTGTCGGCCTGCTGCGTCGTTTCGGGCAGAGGTGATAACGGAGGTCGGGGGGGAGATTAAGAAATAGGAGGTTAGTTATAGGAGGGGAAACGGGTACACTTCTGCTTTGTATGGCTTCTTGGAGGGGAACCAGGAACGCCGACGCTGCCAGGGGGTACGGGAAGCAGAGAGAGGGGTCAGGATGGGGTACACAGCGGTACTCAGAGGGGTTGGGGCAATTAGTAGGGGAATAGCGGGAGAGGGTAAGTGTAGGTTAATTAGGGAGGGGGTATTAGAGGGAGTTGTATAGAGAGGGGTTTTTATAGAAGAGGGAGTAGGGGGATATAGGGACAGGGGGATTCAGAGGGTATAGATTTAGGGTAATTAATAGGGGGATTTAGGGACAGGGTAATTAATAGGGGGATATAGGGACAGGGTAATTAATAGGGGGATATAGGGACAGGGTAATTAATAGGGGGATTTAGGGACAGGGTAATTAATAGGGGGATATAGGGACAGGGTAATTAATAGGGGGATATAGGGACAGGGTAATTAATAGGGGGATATAGGGACAGGGTAATTAATAGGGGGATATAGGGACAGGGTAATTAATAGGGGGATTTAGGGACAGGGTAATTAATAGGGGGATATAGGGACAGGGTAATTAATAGGGGGATATAGGGACAGGGTAATTAATAGGGGGATATAGGGACAGGGTAATTAATAGGGGGATATAGGGACAGGGTAATTAATAGGGGAGATATGAGGACAGGGTAATTAATAGGGGAGATATAGGGACATGGTAATTAATAGGGGAGATATAGGGACAGGGTAATTAATAGGGGGATTTAGGGTCAGGGTAATTAATAGGGGTTAAATAGGGGATATAGGGGCATTAGGGGGGATATATAGGGGATTTAAAGGGACATTATTAGGGGGAAACGAGACAGGGAAATTAATAGGGGTATATAGGGGATATATGGGATATAGGGACATTATTAAGGGGGAAGCGGGACAGGGTAAATACAGACGGTGCCCATAGGATAAATAAAGCCAGGGGTAGTTATAGATGGGTAAATAGGATGAGGGGGGTTATTGATCCGGGCCCCGGCCCGCCTCCCAGCCCCGCTAGGCCGCAGGATCCCCGGCCGCCCGTCTCTCCCGGCCCCGGATCTCACCCCCCGGATCTCACCCGGCCCCACGGATCCTCCGGAGAAGCGGCGGCCATCAGCCCGGGACACCGTGTGACAGCGCCCTCTGCTGGGAGCCCGCGGTAACACCGTGTGACAGCGCCCTCTGCTGGGAGGCCGGGGAGACACAGTGCGGGAGCGCCCTCTGCTGGGAGCCCGGGGAGACACAGTGCGGGGACAGCGCCCTCTGCTGGGAGCCCGGGGAGACACAGTGCGGGGACAGCGCCCTCTGCTGGGAGCCCGGGGAGACATAGTGCGGGGACAGCGCCCTCTGCTGGGAGCCCGGGGAGACACCGTGTGACAGCGCCCTCTGCTGGGAGCCCGGGGAGACACAGTGCAGAGACAGCGCCCTCTGCTGGGAGCTCGGGGAGACACTGTGTGACAGCGCCCTCTGCTGGGAGCCCGGGGGAGACACAGTGTGACAGCGCCCTCTGCTGGGAGCTCGGGGAGACCCAGTGCGGGGACAGCGCCCTCTGCTGGGAGCCCGGGGAGACACAGTGCGGGGACAGCGCCCTCTGCTGGGAGCCCGGGGAGACACAGTGCGGGGACAGCGCCCTCTGCTGGGAGCCCGGGGAGACACAGTGCGGGGACAGCGCCCTCTGCTGGGAGCCCGGGGAGACACAGTGCGGAGACAGCGCCCTCTGCTGGGAGCCCGGGGAGACACTGTGTGACAGCGCCCTCTGCTGGGAGCCCGGGGGAGACACAGTGTGACAGCGCCCTCTGCTGGGAGCCCGGGGAGACACCGTGTGACAGCGCCCTCTGCTGGGAGCCCGGGGGAGACACCGTGTGACAGCGCCCTCTGCTGGGAGCCCGGGGAGACACAGTGACAGCGCCCTCTGCTGGGAGCCCGGGGAGACACCGTGTGACAGCGCCCTCTGCTGGGAGCCCGGGGAGACACCGTGTGACAGCGCCCTCTGCTGGGAGCCCTGGGAGACACCGTGTGACAGCGCCCTCTGCTGGGAGCCCGGGGAGACACAGTGCGGAGACAGCGCCCTCTGCTGGGAGCCCGGGGAGACACTGTGTGACAGCGCCCTCTGCTGGGAGCCCGGGGGAGACACAGTGTGACAGCGCCCTCTGCTGGGAGCTCGGGGAGACCCAGTGCGGGGACAGCGCCCTCTGCTGGGAGCCCGGGTAGACACAGTGCGGGGACAGCGCCCTCTGCTGGGAGCCCGGGGAGACACAGTGCGGGGACAGCGCCCTCTGCTGGGAGCCCGGAGAGACACAGTGCGGGGACAGTGCCCTCTGCTGGGAGCCCGGGGAGACACAGTGTGGGGACAGCGCCCTCTGCTGGGAGCCCGGGGGAGACACAGTGTGACAGCGCCTTCTGCTGGGAGCCCGGGGGAGACACAGTGTGACAGCGCCCTCTGCTAGGAGCCCGGGGAGAGACCGTGTGACAGCGCCCTCTGCTGGGAGCCCGGGGAGACACAGTGACAGCGCCCTCTGCTGGGAGCCCGGGGAGACACCGTGTGACAGCGCCCTCTGCTAGGAGCCCGGGGAGACACCGTGTGACAGCGCCCTCTGCTGGGAGCCCGGGGAGACACAGTGACAGCGCCCTCTGCTGGGAGCCCGGGGAGACACCGTGTGACAGCGCCCTCTGCTGGGAGCCCGGGGAGACACCGTGTGACAGCGCCCTCTGCTGGGAGCCCGGGGAGACACAGTGACAGCGCCCTCTGCTGGGAGCCCGGGGGAGACACCGTGTGACAGCGCCCTCTGCTGGGAGCCCGGGGAGACACCGTGTGACAGCGCCCTCTGCTGGGAGCCCAGGGAGACACAGTGGGACAGCCCCCTCTGCTGGGCGCCCGGGGAGACACAGTGCGGGGACAGCGCCCTCTGCTGGGAGCCCGGGGAGACACAGTGCGGGGACAGCGCCCTCTGCTGGGAGCCCGGGGAGACACAGTGCGGGGACAGCGCCCTCTGCTGGGAGCCGGGGAGACACAGTGCGGGGACAGCGCCCTCTGCTGGGAGCCCAGGGAGACACTGTGTGACAGCGCCCTCTGCTGGGAGCCCAGGGAGACACAGTGCGGGAGTGCCCTCTGCTGGGAGCCTGGGGAGACACCGTGTGACAGCGCCCTCTGCTGGGAGCCCGGGGAGACACTGTGTGACAGCGCCCTCTGCTGGGAGCCCGGGGAGACACCGTGTGACAGCGCCCTCTGCTGGGAGCCCGGGGAGACACAGTGCGGGAGCGCCCTCTGCTGGGAGCCCGGTGAGACACCGTGTCACAGCGCCCTCTGCTGGGAGCCCGGGGAGACACAGTGCGGGGACAGTGCCCTCTGCTGGGAGCCCGGGGAGACACCGTGTGACAGCACCCTCTGCTGGGAGCCCAGGGAGACACAGTGCGGGGACAGCGCCCTCTGCTGGGAGCCCAGGGAGACACAGTGCGGGAGTGCCCTCTGCTGGGAGCCCGGGGAGACACCGTGTGACAGCGCCCTCTGCTGGGAGCCCGGGGAGACACCGTGTGACAGCGCCCTCTGCTGGGAGCCCGGGGAGACACCGTGTGACAGCGCCCTCTGCTGGGAGCCCGGGGAGACACAGTGCGGAGACAGCGCCCTCTGCTGGGAGCTCGGGGAGACACTGTGTGACAGCGCCCTCTGCTGGGAGCCCGGGGGAGACACAGTGTGACAGCGCCCTCTGCTGGGAGCTCGGGGAGACCCAGTGCGGGGACAGCGCCCTCTGCTGGGAGCCCGGGGAGACACAGTGACAGCGCCCTCTGCTGGGAGCCCGGGGGAGACACCGTGTGACAGCGCCCTCTGCTGGGAGCCCGGGGAGACACCGTGTGACAGCGCCCTCTGCTGGGAGCCCAGGGAGACACAGTGGGACAGCCTCCTCTGCTGGGCGCCCGGGGAGACACAGTGCGGGGACAGCGCCCTCTGCTGGGAGCCCGGGGAGACACAGTGCGGGGACAGCGCCCTCTGCTGGGAGCCCGGGGAGACACAGTGCGGGGACAGCGCCCTCTGCTGGGAGCCGGGGAGACACAGTGCGGGGACAGCGCCCTCTGCTGGGAGCCCAGGGAGACACTGTGTGACAGCGCCCTCTGCTGGGAGCCCAGGGAGACACAGTGCGGGAGTGCCCTCTGCTGGGAGCCTGGGGAGACACCGTGTGACAGCGCCCTCTGCTGGGAGCCCGGGGAGACACTGTGTGACAGCGCCCTCTGCTGGGAGCCCGGGGAGACACCGTGTGACAGCGCCCTCTGCTGGGAGCCCGGGGAGACACAGTGCGGGAGCGCCCTCTGCTGGGAGCCCGGTGAGACACCGTGTCACAGCGCCCTCTGCTGGGAGCCCGGGGAGACACAGTGCGGGGACAGTGCCCTCTGCTGGGAGCCCGGGGAGACACCGTGTGACAGCACCCTCTGCTGGGAGCCCAGGGAGACACAGTGTGGGAGTGCCCTCTGCTGGGAGCCCGGGGAGACACCGTGTGACAGCGCCCTCTGCTGGGAGCCCGGGGAGACACCGTGTGACAGCGCCCTCTGCTGGGAGCCCGGGGAGACACCGTGTGACAGCGCCCTCTGCTGGGAGCCCGGGGAGACACCGTGTGACAGCACCCTCTGCTGGGAGCCCGGGGAGACACAGTGTGACAGCGCCCTCTGCTGGGAGCCCGGGGAGACACAGTGTGACAGCGCCCTCTGCTGGGAGCCTGAGGAGACACCATGTGACAGCGCCCTCTGCTGGGAGCCCGGGGAGACACCGTGTGACAGCGCCCTCTGCTGGGAGCCCGGGGAGACACCGTGTGACAGCACCCTCTGCTGGGAGCCGGGGGAGACACAGTGTGACAGCGCCCTCTGCTGGGAGCCTGAGGAGACACCATGTGACAGCGCCCTCTGCTGGGAGCCTGGGGAGACACCGTGTGACAGCGCCCTCTGCTGGGAGCCCGGGGAGACACCGCGTGACAGCGCCCTCTGCTGGGAGCCCGGGGAGACACAGTGTGACAGCGCCCTCTGCTGGGAGCCCGGGGAGACAGTGCGGGAGCGCCCTCCGCTGGGAGCCCGGGGAGACACAGTGTGACAGTGCCCTCTGCTGGGAGCCTGGGGAGACACAATGCGGGAGCGCCCTCTGCTGGGAGCCCAGGGAGACACAGTGCAGGGACAGCGCCCTCTGCTGGGAGCATAGGGAGACACCGTGTGACAGCGCCCTCTGCTGGGAGCCCGGGGAGACACAGTGCGGGAGCGCCCTCTGCTGGGAGCCTGGGGAGACACAGTGTGACAGCGCCCTCTGCTGGGAGCCCAGGGAGACACAGTGCGGGGACAGCGCCCTCTGCTGGGAGACCGGGGCAATGTGACAGCGCCCTCCGCTAAGAGCCCGGGGAGACACAGTGCGGGAGCGCCCTCTGCTGGGAGACCAGGGAAACACAGTGTGACAGCGCCCTCTGCTGGGAGCCCGGGGAGACACAGTGCGGGAGCGCCCTCTGCTGGGAGCCTGGGGAGACACAGTGTGACAGCGCCCTCTGCTGGGAACCTGGGGAGACACAGTGTGACAGCGCCCTCTGCTGGGAGCCCGGGGAGACACAGTGTGACAGCGCCCTCTGCTGGGAGCCCGGGGAGACACAGTAGCTATGGTGGGAAAAGGATATATTCTCAGGTGCTTCTCAGCTGCATTATAACCAAGTGTAAAGCTATTTATTTTTATTTATTTATAGTAATGTGTTCCCAGGCAGTAATACATTGAGCGTCGCCTCTCGTTCTCACGTACTGTACGCTAAGAAAAATATAAGCCATTTTGAGGTAATATAAGAACGGGCGATTTGCCTTGTTTGCCCCTTTAGGTTAATCGCCCCCCCCCCCCCCCCCCGGTGGGACTGCAGCTGTAAAACAAGTTGGGTTATTTTCGCAGCGTGACCCTAAACCCCTGACAGCAGGACAGAGGGACAGCAGGACAGAGGGACAGCAGGACAGAGGGACAGCAGGACAGAGGGACAGCAGGACAGAGGGACAGCAGGACAGAGGGACAGCAGGACAGATGGACAGCAGGACAGAGGGACAGCAGGACAGAGGGACAGCAGGACAGAGGGACAGCAGGACAGAGGGACAGCAGGACAGAGGGACAGCAGGACAGATGGACAGCAGGACAGAGGGACAGCAGGACAGGGGGACAGCAGGACAGGGGGACAGCAGGACAGAGGGACAGCAGGACAGAGGGACAGCAGGACAGAGGGACAGCAGGACAGAGGGACAGCAGGACAGATGGACAGCAGGACAGAGGGACAGCAGGACAGGGGGACAGCAGGACAGAGGGACAGCAGGACAGAGGGACAGCAGGACAGAGGGACAGAGGGAAAGCAGGACAGAGGGACAGCAGGACAGAGGGACAGCAGGACAGAGGGACAGCAGGACAGAGGGACAGCAGGACAGATGGACAGCAGGACAGAGGGACAGCAGGACAGAGGGACAGCAGGACAGAGGGACAGCAGGACAGAGGGACAGCAGGACAGAGGGACAGCAGGACAGAGGGACAGCAGGACAGAGGGAAAGCAGGACAGAGGGACAGCAGGACAGAGGGACAGCAGGACAGATGGACAGCAGGACAGAGGGACAGCAGGACAGAGCGACAGCAGGACAGAGGGACAGCAGGACAGAGGGACAGCAGGACAGAGGGACAGCAGGACAGAGGGACAGCAGGACAGATGGACAGCAGGACAGAGGGACAGCAGGACAGAGGGACAGCAGGACAGAGGAACAGCAGGACAGAGGGAAAGCAGGACAGAGGGACAGCAGGACAGAGGGACAGCAGGACAGAGGAACAGCAGGACAGAGGGAAAGCAGGACAGAGGGACAGCAGGACAGAGGGAAAGCAGGACAGAGGGACAGCAGGACAGAGGGACAGCAGGACAGAGGGACAGCAGGACAGAGGGACAGCAGGACAGAGGGACAGCAGGACAGAGGGACAGCAGGACAGAGGGACAGCAGGACAGAGGGACAGCAGGACAGAGGGACAGCAGGACAGAGGGACAGCAGGACAGAGGGACAGAGGGACAGCAGGACAGAGGGACAGCAGGACAGATGGACAGACGCCAGTTCCCTGCGCTGTGTGTCCTATGGACAGGGAACAAGTTGTTTTGGGAAACACGGGGAGGAAATGCTGTTTGTCTCCAGCCGCCGGACCGCGAGGAGATTAGAAATTACTGTTATGGCTACAAGGACGCCAGATTCGCTATTTTGGGGGGAGGGACAGGGGCGTAGCCCCCCTTTAAATAAAGAAAAAACAGGGTTACCGTGTCAGCCGGGTGTACGACGTAAGCAGCTGTGTGTTTGTGTATCAAATGTGTATATCATTGTATGTGTGCTTATATCTTTGTGAGTGTATCAATGTGTTTCTGTATCAGTGTGCGTGTGTTACTGTGTTTGTATGTGTGTGTGTGTGTGTGTGTGTGTGTGTGTGTGTGTGTGTGTGTGTGTGTGTGTGTGTGTGTGTGTGTGTGTGTGTGTGTGTGTGTGTGTGTGTGTGCGTGCGTGCGTCTATCAAGTGTGTTAGTCTGTGAACATGAAATGTGTCGATATCAGTGTGTGTGTACCAGTGTGTCTGTGTGTGTACAAGTGTTTCTGTGTGTGTATCAACTTGTTACTGTGTGTGTGTATCAGTATGTTACTGTGTGTGTATCAGTGGGTGGTGAGGTGGGGGAGTGGGAGAGAGAGGTGGGGGTGTGGGAGACAGAGAGATGAGAGGGATGTGGGGGGGGGGGGTTGGGGGAGAGAGGGATGTGGGGGGGGTGAGATGGGGGTGTGGGAGAGAGAGAGGTGGGGGGGAGGTGGGGGTGTGGGAGAGAGAGAGGTCGGGGGTGTGGGAGACAGAGATATGTGGTGGGGGTGTGAGAGAGAGAGGTGGGGTGTGGGAGAGAGGGATGGGGGGGGGTGAGGTGGGGTTGTGGGAGAGAGGGATGTGGGGGGGAGGTGGGGGTGTGGGAGAGAGAGAGATGGGGGGGTGGGAGAGTGAGAGGTGGGGGGGTGGGAGACAGAGATATGTGGTGGGGGTGTGGGAGAGAGAGAGGTGGGGGGGTGGGAGAGAGAGAGAGGTGGGAGTGTGGGAGACAGAGATATGTGGTGGGGGTGTGGGAGAGAGGTGGGGGTTTGGGAGAGAGAGAGAGATGGGGTCTGGGAGAGAGGGAAGTTGGAATGTGGCAGAGAGATAGGTGGGAGAGAAATGGGAGTGTCAGTCTGTGTGTGTATCAGTGTGTCAGTCTGTGTGTGTATCAGTGTGTCAGTCTGTGTGTGTATCAGCGTGTCAGTCTGTGTGTGTATCAGTGTGTCAGTCTGTGTGTGTATCAGTGTGTCAGTCTGTGTGTGTATCAGTGTGTCAGTCTGTGTGTGTATCAGTGTGTCAGTCTGTGTGTGTATCAGCGTGTCAGTCTGTGTGTGTATCAGTGTGTCAGTCTGCGTGTGTATCAGTGTGTCAGTCTGTGTGTGTATCAGTGTGTCAGTCTGCGTGTGTATCAGTGTGTCAGTCTGTGTGTGTATCAGCGTGTCAGTCTGTGTGTGTATCAGCGTGTCAGTCTGTGTGTGTATCAGTGTGTCAGTCTGTGTGTGTATCAGTGTGTCAGTCTGTGTGTGTATCAGTGTGTCAGTCTGCGTGTGTATCAGTGTGTCAGTCTGTGTGTGTATCAGCGTGTCAGTCTGTGTGTGTATCAGCGTGTCAGTCTGTGTGTGTATCAGCGTGTCAGTCTGTGTGTGTATCAGCGTGTCAGTCTGTGTGTGTATCAGTGTGTCAGTCTGTGTGTGTATCAGCGTGTCAGTCTGTGTGTGTATCAGCGTGTCAGTCTGTGTGTGTATCAGTGTGTCAGTCTGTGTGTGTATCAGCGTGTCAGTCTGTGTGTGTATCAGCGTGTCAGTCTACGTGTATCAGTGTGTCAGTCTGCGTGTGTATCAGCGTGTCAGTCTGCGTGTGTATCAGCGTGTCAGTCTACGTGTATCAGCGTGTCAGTCTGTGTGTGTATCAGCGTGTCAGTCTACGTGTATCAGCGTGTCAGTCTGTGTGTGTATCAGTGTGTCAGTCTGTGTGTGTATCAGCGTGTCAGTCTACGTGTGTATCAGCGTGTCAGTCTGTGTGTGTATCAGCGTGTCAGTCTGCGTGTGTATCAGCGTGTCAGTCTACGTGTATCAGTGTGTCAGTCTGCGTGTGTCAGCGTGTCAGTCTCTGTGGGTATCGGCGTGTCAGTTTGCGTGTGTATCAGTGTGTCAGTCTGCGTGTGTATCAGCGTGTCAGTCTGCGTGTGTATCGGCGTGTCAGTCTGCGTGTGTATCGGCGTGTCAGTCTGTGTGTGTATCGGTGTGTCAGTCTGCGTATGTATCAGCGTGTCAGTCTGCATGTGGATCAGTGTGTCAGTCTGCGTGTGTATCGGCGTGTCAGTATCGGCGTGTCAGTCTGCGTGTGTATCAGCGTGTCAGTCTGCGTGTGTATCAGCGTGTATGTCTGCGTGTGTATCAGCGTGTCAGTCTGCGTGTGTATCGGCGTGTCAGTCTGCGTGTGTATCGGCGTGTCAGTCTGCGTGTGTATCGGCGTGTCAGTCTGTGTGTGTATCGTCGTGTCAGTCTGCGTGTGTATCGGCGTGTCAGTCTGCGTGTCAGTCTGCGTGTGTATCAGCGTGTCAGTCTGCGTGTGTATCGGCGTGTCAGTCTGCGTGTGTATCAGCGTGTCAGTCTGTGTATGTATCAGTGTGTCAGTCTGCGTGTCTGTCTGCGTGTGTATCGGCGTGTCAGTCTGCGTGTGTATCAGCGTGTCAGTCTGCGTGTGTATCGGCGTGTCAGTCTGCGTGTGTATCAGCGTGTCAGTCTGCGTGTGTATCGACGTGTCAGTCTGTGTGTGTATCGTCGTGTCAGTCTGCGTGTGTATCGGCGTGTCAGTCTGCGTGTCAGTCTGCGTGTGTATCAGCGTGTCAGTCTGCGTGTGTATCGGCGTGTCAGTCTGCGTGTGTATCGGCGTGTCAGTCTGCGTGTGTATCGGCGTGTCAGTCTGCGTGTGTATCGGCGTGTCAGTCTGCGTGTGTATCGGCGTGTCAGTCTGCGTGTGTATCGGCGTGTCAGTCTGCGTGTGTATCGGCGTGTCAGTCTGCGTGTGTATCGGCGTGTCAGTCTGCGTGTGTATCGGCGTGTCAGTCTGCGTGTGTATCGGCGTGTCTGTCTGCGTGTGTATCGGCGTGTCTGTCTGCGTGTGTATCGGCGTGTCAGTCTGCGTGTGTATCGGCGTGTCAGTCTGCGTGTGTATCGGCGTGTCTGTCTGTGTGTGTATCGGCGTGTCTGTCTGCGTGTGTATCGGCGTGTCAGTCTGCGTGTCGAGCGCGATTTATAGTGCGATTTCCGTGCACCTATTTAGCGTACAAAAAGAGGCGTTTAGTAAATCAGCCCTAAATTCTCCCTGCTCGCTGAGCTGTCTCAGAGACTTCTCTGCCCTTATAACCCGATGAATTCCCGGGAAGTTTCTGTCGCCGGCTCCCGGCAGCGGTTAGAACCGGAGCCCCAAGCTGGCTCGTCTGCAGAAGAGACAGACGTGTCACACGCCCGTGATCACTCGTCACTCTGCCGCTGTCCGGCGTCGGGCGGTACCACCGGGCGAGAGAGGTCGGGATTCCCGCACGAGAAAACCGGTCCCAGCTTCCCACCGCACAGCCATTCTCACACCGATGAGACCCAACGGCTGTCTGTGAGCAGGTTACCGGGCTCTGCCCTTCTGTAACCCCCAGGCTGTGCGACAGGCAGAGGCGTATAGGGGTTCCCTTGTAACAGTGGGTTTGAAGCAAAAGGTGGCACAGAGTAATCATTTGCATGTCATTACCCAGAAACCCTGGCTGCAGTGGAAGCCCTGTATGCTAAGAGATAACGGGGAAGGGCAGGGTGAGGGGGTTTTATTGACTACACATTTCTGGGTGCAAGTTTCAGCACCGCAGCCTTTTTAAGGGTTAAACCTGCTGCCCCCTCCCTGGAAAGGTAGAAATGTTCCCCGTGTAGTGAGGATTTCCACAGGGCGCAGGAGAGGAAGCATGTTCCAGAGAGAGAGAAGAGGCAGAACAAGAGGTCATTGTCTGAGGCTGGAGGGGTGGGAGGCTCAGGGGGGAGATGTGAGGAATTACATCTTCTTACCCAGGGGTGTGAGGGTATCACCCCCAAGGGGTGTGTGTGTGTGTGTGTGGGGGGCGGGGGGGGGGGTGTTTGGGGGTGTGTGCGTGTGAGGGGTGTGTGTGTGTGGGGGGGGGGTGTGCATGTGGGGTGTGTGTGCGTGTAGGGGGTGTGTGCGGTGTGTGCGTGCGTGGGGGGGTGTGAGAGTGGAGGGGGGGGTGTAGATATACAGCTTTGACACAGACTATGTTCTAATGATACGTGATTGACTATTTCTGCTTGTCTATTATTTATAGATTTGTCCATCTATTTCTCCATATCTGCCGGTCTCTATTCTATATCTATATCTGCCTGTCTCTATTCTATCTATATCTGCCGGTCTCTAATATACATCTCAAGATCTATATCTGCCTGTCCCTGATTAATATTTATATATATATATATATATATATATATATATATATATATTAATCTCAGTATCTGCATGTCTCTCTTGATTAAAATATATGTCAATATCTATATATGCCCATCGCTAATCAATATATCTCAATATCATTATATATGCCTGCCTCTGATATTATCTATGTATCTGCCAATCTATATATTACTATCTAGGTTCGCCTACGTACGTTGATTAATACGTCTTGTCTGCCTATCCATCTATTAATAGATATGTCTGCTCGTCTATTTCGTTCTATCTGGCCACCTATAGCTGTCTGTCTATCCAGAATCTATATAGGTCTGTCCTATTAATACAGCTCAACCCCGTTATAGCGCGATCCGTTAGAACACGAATCCGCTTATAACGCGTTGCGCGTGTGGCTCCCAATTTATCGTATGTATGAATACTTTACAACGCGGTTATTGGCGTCTTAAATACTTTATTGTACAACGCATACAACGGTACATTATTTCTAACGCGATCCGCTTATAGCGCGATGTGATTTTTTGGATCCCAAGCACAGCGTTACGGCTCAACCCCCTTATCTACCTGTCCACTCAGATCCATGGCTGTCCATCTACCTGTATATAGAGTATATCATCGGATGTCGAGGTTATAACTCAGACTATCAGTGATTTCCCATAAGATTTAATAGGGCCAGTAATGCAGATTATCACTGCATACCCCAGCAGGACACAGGTTGGGGGGGGAGTAACACTCTTCGGTTACACCTGTCTGCCCGGATCCACATCGGTCTGGCCCTTGTCAGCACTTGTATAGTGCATGGTCAGCGCTAACATCCCGCTGACCTCTGCAGTGTCCCAGCCTGAGGGTTCCCAGTCCAGATTAGTACATTCCTTGGTAGGGAGGTACAGACAGGGGGTGGGGGAGGGGGGGGGGGGGTATGACTGCCGGCAGCCTGTGCCAGGCATACCGTAACCCACGCCACTCTGGGAGGAACGCCAAGAGAACAGCGTGCGTCGCACTATAGATTTGTGACGCAAAACCAGTCACGAGTGGCTTTCCAATATCCAGTTCCACTGCAACAGTGTAATCTCCCTTGTGGGGAAAAAAAAAGCCATGTATATTTTCTGTGGGATATTAGCAAGGAATCCCTGCTTCAGCAAAGGTGGCTGTCATAATGACCGAGCCACCTCTGCTGAAGCAGGGATATCCTGGAGGACAAGGGGGGTTGGCCACCATGCTCTAGATGGTCATTATCTCCTGACTACTTACACAGCCCCCCCCCCCAATATGTTCGTCAGGCAGAGTTGGGGTTCTTGACCATAAACCAGTTACCGCTTGCGAACTTCTGCTCTCGATGGCTTCCCAACTCCAGTCTTCAAGGACCTCTAACAGTCCAGGTTTTAAGGATGTCCTCATTAGCAGGTTGCTCAATAGCTTTGACCAAACCACTGGGCTCCGCTCAAGCAGGGTTATCCTTAAACTGTGGACCGTTAGGGGGTCCCTTGAGGACTGGCGTCAGGAGCCTCTGGTCTAGAGAACCCCCCCGGTGTATCTTCCACGGGTCACCAAACATCCTTTACTTTCCCCTCTCTTATAGAGTCTATACAGTGGTTACGCTGCAGACGAGGATTCTGGGTAATGGCTGCAACAGCGTCGCTTGCATATGGACTCCCAAGCTTCTACCCGCTGCGTTTCGCCGCCAAGCCTGGCAGTACCGCACATCGTCTAACCGAGGTTTGTCCTATTTGTAGCCACACACACACACACACACACACACTATTGGGATATAGCTATAACGTGGGGGGTTTTAGTCACGAGTCCTCATATAACACGAAAATCCCGTGAAAAGTCAATATTTTTTTATTCTAAACAAAAATAGAACAGCCTAAAACATATATATTACAACCGTGTTTGAAAGGCAGCTTGAATATATTATACATGGTGTATACAAAAAAAAAAGGTCCCAGCAAATATATATTTTTAAACTAATGTCTTTGGTCAGTTTTCCAGAAAACATATCTGTATTATTAAATAGCCCAAGGTTTTTAAAAAAATAATAATAATTTAACATCTTTTGAAGGCGTTCCAGTTAAATAGTAATAAATACGGACCAGATTTGCGCCAAAAAAAAAAAGTGAGAAATTGGCTGGTCCAGTCCCAATACAGGGTAACACGACTCCAAGGGTGCCCCTTCAGAGCAGACCCGTCGAGCGGCGAGGACGTCGGTATTAAAAAGTTCATACAAATAGTGGGGGGGTGGGGGGGTCACTGGGTGGCGTCCCGCAGCGTCGCGGCATTTAGCGGGAGCGCCCGCTTGCCGTAGGTCCGGGCGGCCTGCTTCTCGAACGCCGACACCATCTGCTTGACCACCTCGTCAAAGAAAACCGTGGCCAAGTGAGAATGCAGGAGGGACTTGAACTCAAAGGAGACCTGAAAGC
This sequence comes from Ascaphus truei, assembly GCF_040206685.1. NCBI lineage: Eukaryota > Metazoa > Chordata > Amphibia > Anura > Ascaphidae > Ascaphus > Ascaphus truei. The sequence continues at coordinate 1,954,286 of NC_134505.1, forward strand.
AGGAGAGGGGGGAAAAAAAATTAATTCGTTAATAATAAAAATATACAGCTCAACCCCGTTATAGCGCGGTCCACTGCAGCGCGGATCCGCTTATATCGCGGTGTGCGCGTGGCTCCCAATTTATCGTAATTATGAATACTTTACCACACGGTTATTGGTGTCTTAAATACTTTGTTGTACAACGCACACAATGGTACATTATTTCTAACGCGATCCGCTTATAACGCGACGTGATTCTTTGGACCCCAAGCGCAGCGTTATAAGGGGGTTGAGTTGTATAAAATAAATAAATATAAGTTAGGGAGAGATGGGGCATCAAAGTTTAACGCCCGTTCGTAGCCGATTGGTAACCACCGCGAAGTCTTGTTTGCTGCCTTTGGGTGGAGAGTGGGTGACTCCCACGCATTAGAGTGTAAGTTCTGCAGGAGAGGACGTGCGCCTGAAAACCCATGTTCGCTGCGGTGCCGTTATGGAAGAACCGGATCTAGCCCGCATATTGGCAAGTAAATACATTGAGAGTTTCCACGTATGTTTTGCAGCCTTGATGCACTGGAGGAGTTTGGTTACCCCGACGCCTCTTATGTGGAGATGCAGGCGGTAGCCCTATTCTTGCAGAGTGTAACCCAACTCCTGTAGTGCACGACTGCTGCAAAAAAAGCAAATGTGCGGGCAAGACATTACTTTGGTATAGCAGCGAACATAGGATGTGTGAGGCGCAAGTCCCTGTCCTGCAGAACTTACAATCTAATGCGTGGGAGGCACCCCAGTCTTCACCCACTTGAAAAGCAGTGGCGTTCCTACTTATTACAGTTTTGTGCGGACACTTATCCCGTCGCGTACCAGACTATATAAACAGTCACAGGTCCCAGGACACGTCAGGTGCCGGATGGAAGATACTCACACAGAAATCCAGGGTGCAGGTATCGGGGTGTCCGACTAAACCCGGACTGAACCGCCACAGCGTCTCCAGGTGACTGAACAGCTTCCCGTCTCTACAGACGGCCTGCAAAAGAACGAAGGGGTTATTAACGCAGACGCAAGGCGGAGGTGTCCATGGTCCACATTACTACCCACCTATTTATTATTCCCTGGCATCTATCGCTATGTGGTTTAGTTTACGATGAACAACTTCTGGGTAGACCGGGTTAAATGCCGCTACAGCCCCGATCGGTGTTGCCAAGTACAGCTTAAGTGCTCTAGTCTCGGATTAGATCGCGGGTGGGCGCAGAGACACCGCATCCGTGGCGTGCGGACGTGGGTCTCCGAAACTGGCTCCAGAATGTGATCTTTGCACAGTGGAGGGGTGTGGCGGGTGGGTGTGAGGGTTTAGGCCAATTGGAGAGGAACCACCGCCCCCCTCTTTCCATGCCAAGCATTGCGTCTGCCAACTTTTAACTGCGCACACCCAGCCGATCCAAAAAAAGACAGTCAGCAGGACGGTTGGTTCTATGCCAGAGTCCTGCAGGGCAACCCTTAACCCCTGTCGGCGCTGCACCGATTTTAAACACCATATGCTTTTATTCATTTTATGCTGATGTCCTCGAGACATCATGACGTTTATACGGGGGTTATAAAAATGGCCGACTGTGCGGCTGCCTTTAAAGCGACTTAGACAAGAGCACTGGGGCAAAAACAAATAGAAAACATTTGGAAAGTACTATCCCAGAGGTGCTCAACTCCAGTCCTCAACACACCCCCCCCCTTCCCCCGAGGATATCCCCGCTTCAGCACAGGTGACCCAGTCGGGGGGGAAGAGGCTTGAGTCTTGGAGTTGAGCACCCCATGACTATACCATGTGCCTTAGTCACAGAATCTCTCACTTCCAGCTGCTTGTCCCGCTCCCCCCCAAAAGTTCTCCTTGCTCCAGACGAGGGACTTACCCGGATTTGGTGCTGGGGTAACACCGTGATTTCGGAAACGTAGCGCTCCACAATGGGGGGAAGCCCACCTCCAGCTCTGCTCTGGTGATCCCTTTCCGACAGGAGAGGACCTTCGAGCTCTTGCACCAGGGCACGAACATCTTGTAGTCCTCCACGTTGGAGACCACGTCGAACATCTGCTCTACGGAATACCTGAGGCGGGAGGGGAAAAAAAAAATGGGGCGAGACGTCAACTCCTGAAGCCGCAGGGGGGTAGTAGTCCTGTTCGGGTTTTGCAATGTGTCAAAGGCTCCGCTGCCCATGGGGTGAAGATGACCCAGCAATGAAGTTCCAACGCCCACTCTTGGCAAATTTGGAAGGGTAACTCCACTCAACGAGTATTAGGTCAATAAGCCATGTGTCCACTTCTCTACCACTATTTATGGGGGGAGGGGGGGGAGGGAGGGGTGTAAATAAATAGGAGTAAGATGGGAGAAGGGGCCTTTGGAAGAAACAAGACCATATTTCAAGAGAACCTTCCATTGGTCTCAAGAAGAAAGGTTGACCCATGTATTCTTCCAGCGGTCATGGATGGGTGTGAAACGTGGACCCTAAATGCGAAATAAACTCAGAAGCTTCAGACAATGCAGAAGTATGAGAGATGCATGCTGGGTATTGCCCAGTGACAGGAAAAAGAATGAACGGGTTCGAAACCAAACCAAAAAAAAATTAAATAAGTTGCGTCACTACCAGGGGGAAGAAATTAAAATGGTGGTGGGCTGGACGTATCGCAAGAAGAAATGACAATCTGACAAAGATGGTGCTCGACTGGATCCCAAGAGAGATTAAAAGACCAGGACAACCAAGATGTGAGGATGGGATGAGAAGATGTGTGGGAGCGACGTGGAGGAGAGGCTGTAACCGCAGGACCTGAGAGATCACTGGGGAGGCTTCATCCAGCAGTGGGGAGACACGGGCTGGAGAGGATGGGATGAGGGAATGTGTGGGAGCGACGTGGAGAAGAGAGGCCGTAACCGCAGGACCTGGGATATCACTGGGGGGCTTCATCCAGCAGTGGGGAGACACGGGCTGGGGAGGATGGATGAGGGAATGTGTGGGAGAGACGTGGAGAAGAGAGGCTGTAACTGCAGGACCTGGGGGATCACTGGGGAGGCTTCATCCAGCAGTGGGGAGACACGGGCTGGAGAGGATGGGATGAGGGAATGTGTGGGAGCGACGTGGAGAAGAGAGGCCGTAACCGCAGGACCTGGGATATCACTGGGGGGCTTCATCCAGCAGTGGGGAGACACGGGCTGGGGAGGATGGGATGAGGGAATGTGTGGGGAGACGTGGAGAAGAGAGGCTGTAACTGCAGGACCTGGGGGATCACTGGGAGGCTTCATCCAGCAGTGGGGAGACACGGGCTGGAGAGGATGGGATGAGGGAGTGTGTGGGAGCGACGTGGAGAAGAGAGGCTGTAACCGCAGGACCTGGGGGATCACTGGGGGGCTTCATCCAGCAGTGGGGAGACACAGGCTGGAGAGGATGGGATGAGGGAGTGTGTGGGAGCGACGTGGAGAAGAGAGGCTGTAACCGCAGGACCTGGGAGATCAGTGGGGAGGCTTCATCCAGCAGTGGGGAGACACGGGCTGGAGAGGATGGGATGAGGGAATGTGTGGGAGCGACGTGGAGAAGAGAGGCTGTAACCGCAGGACCTGGGAGATCACTGGGGAGGCTTCAACCAGCAGTGGGGAGACACGGGCTAGAGAGGATGGGATGAGGGAATGTGTGGGAGCGACGTGGAGAAGAGAGGCTGTAACCGCAGGACCTGGGGGATCACTGGGGAGGCTTCATCCAGCACTGGGGAGACACGGGCTGGAGAGGATGACCCACACTTACCCGAGTACTTTGGCTTCTGCATAGTCCATGCGTTTGCTCCCGAGCAGGGGCGAGACGAGGTTCAGGAAGCTGCGTGTCTGCTGCAGGCTCGGCGAGGAGGACAGAGGCGGCTTTGTGCTCGGAGTGGCCAGAATGCCACAGGAGCTCAGGTGCCTGAAAGCGAGAGACACACAGACACATCAGAAGCAGCTCGGAACACGTGGCACACACGTCAATACTAAAAGGAGTTACACTGCAGTTACTCGGTCATTGCGCGATACAGGAGCTTACAAGCGCGTGGCCACCCTTTAGGAAGGCTCCACAACGTGGATTATTATAAGCCAAGATAATTTTATACTGGATATGTTTGCACGGCTGTATGCAAGAGAAAATACAAGTGGTGGTAACCCCCCCCCAAACCCAGGGATCCTTTACCTTCAAGCTTCAACTAATAGGGGGCAGGGAGTGAGGCGTTCCTCCATATAGGGGCACCTGGTCGTATACCCTTTGGATGAACCCATGAAGTAGCCACCACACCATGGGGGGGGGGGGGTCTCCATGATGTAGTGGTTAGGACGTGGCCTTGCGTTCTTGCGGAGCTGGCAGAAGACTGCTCCCCAATAACTGGCCTATTGGTGGGGGGGGGGGGGGGGGGAGATATTTGAAGAGCAGGGGAATGGTGTTTCTTGTGGGGGGGGGGGAGGTGACGGGATTTCACCTTCACGGAGAGAAGGCGGCGTAAAGCCGCAGGGAGCGGGCGTCCTGAGGCGCCGCACCCGCCTGCAACGGGGACAATCTAGTTTTCCAGGACGCGGACCGGCGAGTCGGTTTGAAGCAGTTCCAGCTCCTATCTTATGGCGTTTGTCCAACAACCTCCCTCCCCCCCCCCGTGTGACACACCGCGCCGGCAAGCCAAAATAATGCCAGGTACCTCAGGCAGGCACTCAGGCAGGCACTCAGGCAGGCACTCAGGCAGGGTTGTTAAAGAAAAAAAAAATCCAACAGGTTTGATTGGGTTTTCATTTAAAGGCCCAAAGCCTGCAGTAGAGTGTCCACACGGGAACTGCTACCACTCGGCCACACTTAATCCACTACAGCCAGCAGAGCGGGGTTTTCCCTCCCCCCCATGCGGACTACAAAACGGGTTATATCTGGGGAACATGCGTCACTTCAACCGTCTCAGAAGGTTCTGGGGAGGTCCAAATGTCCCCCAAGCGAGAGGCGCCAAGCCACATCCATTTAGATTTTGGGCTAGTTTGTAGGGCGGCGGGTGGGAGGTGAAATAAAGAAGCGCTGAGGAAAATGTAGCTACACACTTATTTTTAAATTTCTCGCTATGCACCACCCCGACTCTTGCGTTCTGCTCAAAGATGTCTTCTCTCTACCCCCTTTGTATCTAAAGCCCTCTCCCGCCTTAAACCTTTTTCACTGACTGCCCCACACCTCTGGAATGCCCTTCCCCTCATAGACGCACTTACCAGAACTCCCTCCTACTGTCCCTGTACGTTATCCCAATTAGACTGTAAGCTCCTCGGGCAGGGACTCCTCTTCCTTAATGTTACTTTTATGTCTGAAGCGCTTATTCCCATGACCTGTTATTTATATGATATGTATTACTGCGGTGAAGCGCTATGTACATTAATGGCGCTATATAAATAAAGACATACAATACATACAATACAATTAAAGAGCGGCCGCAAAGGGTTACACACGTAGAAGGGGGGCAGGGAAACCTGGAACACAGCAATGCCTGGTATTTCCCGAAGTACTCACATTTCCATTGTATGAGTCACAGGAGCCGGATAAGGAACAGGGGGAAAAACCTCCAGTCTGTTCCCTGAAGCTAATTACAGGGGAACTTCACGTGGGATCAAGTTACAATGACCCAGTCTACAGCAAAAAGGGGCCAACAAGGGTCCGCATATAGTATTTAAGGCATTATTAGGGTCAAGCATCTCTATATAGTATTTATGGCACTATTAGGGTTAAGGATCTGCACATAGTATTTAAGGCATTATTAGGGTCAAGTATCTCTATATAGTATTTGTGGCATTATTAGGGTTAAGGATCTGCATATAGTATTTATGGCACTATTAGGGTTAAGGATCTGCATATAGTATTTATGGCATTATTAGGGTTAAGGATCTGCATATAGTATTTATGGCACTATTAGGGTTAAGGATCTGCATATAGTATTTAAGGCATTATTAGGGTCAAGCATCTCTATATAGTATTTATGGCACTATTAGGGTTAAGGATCTGCATATAGTATTTAAGGCATTATTAGGGTCAAGTATCTCTATACAGTATTTAAGGCATTATTAGGGTCAAGTATCTCTATATGGTATTTGTGGCATTATTAGGGTTAAGGATCTGCATATAGTATTTAAGGCATTATTAGGGTCAAGTATCTCTATATAGTATTTGTGGCATTATTAGGGTCAAGTATCTCTATATAGTATTTGTGGCATTATTAGGGTTAAGGATCTGCATATAGTATTTTATGGCATTATTAGGGTTAAGGATCTGCACATAGTATTTATGGCATTATTAGGGTTAAGGATCTGCACATAGTATTTATGGCATTATTAGGGTTAAGGATCTGCACATAGTATTTATGGCATTATTAGGGTTAAGGATCTGCACATAGTATTTATGGCATTATTAGGGTTAAGGATCTGCATATAGTATTTATGGCATTATTAGGGTTAAGGATCTGCACATAGTATTTAAGGCATTATTAGGGTCAAGTATCTCTATATAGTATTTGTGGCATTATTAGGGTTAAGGATCTGCATATAGTATTTATAGCTTGGGGTAGATGTAAAAATAAAATATGTATGAAAACAGAAAGGGTAGCAGTACGTGGAGTTGGTGGCTAAGGGAGTGGTGGTTACCCTGCACCACCGACCAGCGGCATACTTCAAGCTTGCCGGTGCGGGCCAGCGCAGGTTAAAAATAACCGCGCAGACGTGCCAGTCTGCAACGCGCACCCGCCATCACGCGCCCGATGTCACCTGGACGTGGCGCAAGCGGGCGTTAAACATTAACAGGTCTGGCGTGGCGCCGGGAGTCGGAGTCCTGCCACCTCAGGGGGGGGGGGGGGGGCAGGTCTGCCCCTCACATGACTGGCTCACGAGGTTGATGCGGGGGAGGGGCGGGTTTCCGAAAAAAGGATTTGCAGTGAAAGAGAGATTTGGCAATACTGAAATGTTCTTTTGTCATGCCAATAAAGCGGATTTCAAAGAGAGGGGGGGGAGAGAGGAATGGAGAGAGGAGGAAAGAGAGAGGGGGGGGGAGAGAGAGGAAAGAGAGAGGGGGGGGAGAGAAAGGAAAGAGAGAGGGGGGGAGAGAAAGGAAAGAGAGAGGGGGGGAGAGAAGGAAAGAGAGAGGGGGGAGAAAGGAAAGAGAGGGGGAGAAAGGAAAGGAGAGGGGGAGAAAGGAAAGAGAGAGGGGAGAAAGGAAAGAGAGGGGGGGAAGGAAAGAGAGAGGGGGGGGAAGGAAAGAGAGAGGGGGGGGAAGGAAAGAGAGAGGAGGGGGGGGAAGGAAAGAGAGAGGGGGGGAAGGAAGAGAGAGGGGGGAAGGAAAGAGAGAGGGGGGAAGGAAAGAGAGAGGGGGGAAGGAAAGAGAGAGGGGGAGAAAGGAAAGAGAGAGGGGGGAGAAAGGAAAGAGAGAGGGGGGGAGAAAGGAAAGAGAGAGGGGGGGAGAAAGGGAAAGAGAGAGGGGGGGAGAAAGGAAAGAGAGAGGGGGGGAGAAAGGAAAGAGAGAGGGGGGAGAAAGGAAAGAGAGAGGGGGGAGAAAGGAAAGAGAGAGGGGGGAGAAAGGAAAGAGAGAGGGGGGGAGAAAGGAAAGAGAGAGGGGGGAGAAAGGGAAAGAGAGAGGGGGGAGAAAGGAAAGAGAGAGGGGGGAGAAAGGAAAGAGAGAGGGGGGAGAAAGGAAAGAGAGAGGGGGGAGAAAGGAAAGAGAGAGGGGGGAGAAAGGAAAGAGAGAGGGGGGGAGAAAGGAAAGAGAGAGGGGGGAGAAAGGAAAGAGAGAGGGGGGAGAAAGGAAAGAGAGAGGGGGGAGAAAGGAAAGAGAGAGGGGGGGAGAAAGGAAAGAGAGAGGGGGGAGAAAGGAAAGAGAGAGGGGGGAGAAAGGAAGAGAGAGGGGGAGAAAGGAAAGAGAGAGGGAGAAAGGAAAGAGAGGGGGAGAAAGGAAAGAGAGGGGGGGAAGGAAAGAGAGAGGGGGGGAAGAAAGAGAGAGGGGGGGAAGGAAAGAGAGAGGGGGGAGAAAGGAAAGAGAGAGGGGGGAGAAGGAAAGAGAGAGGGGGGGAGAAAGGAAAGAGAGAGGGGGGAAGGAAAGAGAGAGGGGGGAAGGAAAGAGAGAGGGGGGGGAGAAAGGAAAGAGAGAGGGGGGAGAAAGGAAAGAGAGAGGGGGGGAGAAGGAAAGAGAGAGGGGGGGAGAAAGGAAAGAGAGAGGGGGGGAGAAGAAAGAGAGAGGGGGGGAGGAAGGAAAGAGAGTGGGGGGAGAAAGGAAAGAGAGAGGGGGAGATTGGAAAGAGAGTGGGGGAGAAAGGAAAAGATGTTGAGGGGGGGAGTTAGGTTAGTGAGTGGGGGGAGAAAGGAAGAGAGAGGGGGGGAGAAAGGAAAGAGAGAGGGGGGAGAAAGGAAATAGAGAGAAGAGAGTCATCTCATAGCTTGCAATGCAGACACTGAGGCACTTAAGTAGTTAAACATACGCCCAGATTGTGTGACTCAGTCCCACATGTATTAGCTAAAGGAGACACGCAGGAATGTATTATATAACTTCCTTCCCTTACCGTCATTAACCTAAAGTACCCCCCCCCCCCCCACTCAGGGAAAAGCCCCCCCACACACTCAGGGAACACCCCCCCCCCACACACTCAGGGAACACCCCCCCACACACACACTCAGGGAACACCCCCCCACACACACTCAGGGAACCCCCCCCCCCACACTCAGGGAACAACCCCCCCCCCACACTCAGGGAACAACCCCCCCCCCCCCACACTCAGGGAACAACCCCCCCCCCCCACACTCAGGGAACAACCCCCCCCCCCCACAATCAGGGAACAACCCCCCCCCCACAATCAGGGAACACCCCCCCCCCCACAATCAGGGAACACCCCCCCCCCCCACACTCAGGGAACACCCCCCCCCCCCACACTCAGGGAACACCCCCCCCCCCCCACACTCAGGGAACACCCCCCCCACACTCAGGGAACACCCCCCCCCCACACTCAGGGAACACCCCCCCCCCCCCACACTCAGGGAACACCCCCCCCCCCCCACACTCAGGGAACACCCCCCCCCCCCACACACGAGGGAACCCCCCAGCACACACTCAGGGAACCCCCAGCACACACTGATAACATCTCACATTAGTTCATTCGTTTTGCAAACAAAAAATCCGACTACAGCTAAAATAAACGCCCCCCCCCCCAAAAAAAACAATGGTTCTCCTCAATTAGATTGCAAGCTCCCCGGAGCAGTGACCCCCCCTTCCTCAATGTCTGAAGCCCTTATTCCCATGACCGGTTATTTGTATTAAATTGCCATTTATATGATTGTCACGTGTGAAGCGCTATGTACATTAATGGCGCTATATAAATAAAGGACATGCAACACAACAGGGGGTAACTGAGTGGGGTGGGGGGTGAGGTGGGGTGGGGGGTGAGGTGGGGGGGGGGGTAACTGAGGTGGGGGGGGGGGGGGGTAACTGAGGTGGGGGGGGGGGGTAACTGAGGTGGGGGGGGGGGGGGTAACTGAGGGGGGGGGGGGGTAACTGAGGTGGGGGGGGGGGGTAACTGAGGTGGGGGGGGGGGGGTAACTGAGGTGGGGGGGGGGGGTAACTGAGGGTGGGGGGGGGGGGGGTAACTGAGGGTGGGGGGGGGGGGGGGTAACTGAGGTGGGGGGGGGGGGGGTAACTGAGGTGGGGGGGGGGGTAACTGAGGTGGGGGGGGGGGTAACTGAGGTGGGGGGGGGGGGTTGTAACTGAGGTGGGGGGGGGGGTTGTAACTGAGGTGGGGGGGGGTTGTAACTGAGGTGGGGGGGGGGGGTAACTGAGGTGGGGGGGGGGGTAACTGAGGTGGGGGGGGTGGTAACTGAGGTGGGGGGGGGGGGGTAACTGAGGTGGGGGGGGGGGGGTAACTGAGGTGGGGGGGGGGGGTAACTGAGGTGGGGGGGGGTAACTGAGGTGGGGGGGGGGGGGTAACTGAGGTGGGGGGGGGTAACGGAGGGGGGGGGGGTGGGTGGGGGGGGTAACGGAGGTGGGGGGGGGGGGGGGTAACTGAGGTGGGGGGGGGTAACTGAGGTGGGGGGGGTAACTGAGGTGGGGGGGGGTAACTGAGGATGGGGGGGGGTAACTGAGGTGGGGGGGGGTAACTGAGGTGGGGGGGGGGTAACTGAGGTGGGGGGGGGTAACTGAGGTGGGGGGGGGGTAACTGAGGTGGGGGGGGGGGGTAACTGAGGTGGGGGGGGGGTAACTGAGGTGGGGGGGGGGGTAACTGAGGTGGGGGGGGGGGGGTAACTGAGGTGGGGGGGGGGGTAACTGAGGTGGGGGGTAACTGAGGTGGGGGGTAGGAGAGACTGAGGCGTGCCAACCCCCTTCAAGACCAACAGCATCTTCCAACCTTATGAACAATAACGTGTTACCGGTAGAGAGGGGTCCCTACTAGTGATCTACCGGATCTCCTAAATCTCCTACCACGGATCTACTGGATCTCCCACATCTCCTACCAAGGATCTCCCACATCTCCTACCAAGGATCTACTGGCTCTCCTACTACCAAGGATCTCCCATATCGCCTACCAAGGATCTCCCACATCGCCTACCAAGGATCTACTGGCTCTCCTACTACCAAGGATCTCCCACATCGCCTACCAAGGATCTACTGGCTCTCCTACTACCAAGGATCTCCCACATCCCCTACCAAGGATCTCCCACATCGCCTACCAAGGATCTCCCACATCGCCTACCAAGGATCTACTGGCTCTCCTACTACCAAGGATCCCCCCACATCTCCTTACCCGAGCCCTTGCTGCTTCCCCACAGCCCGGAGGACCGGTAAGCTTCTCCTGCTGCAGCAGCTATAACGTGTTACCGGTAGAGAGGGGACCCTACTAGTGATCTACTACGGATCTCCTACCACGGATCTACTGGATCCCCCCACATCTCCTTACCGGAGCCCTGGCTGCTTCCTCGCCCGCTTCAGCACAGCCCGGAGGACCGGTAGGCTTCTCCTGCTGCAGCAGCTCGCCATGCCTGCGGTAACTCTTCCCTTCTCTTCCTAACACTGAATGAGCCGGCTGCTCCGCCGCTACCTTACAAGGTCATGCACCCGGGCGCCGACGTCACAGTGCCGCGTAGCAGGGGGGGGGCGTTGCCTATCCCCCTCCCATTGTGACGTCAACCCCAGTTGATACAAAGTAACCCTCCCCCGCCCAGCTAGCGCTGCGGACGTCACAATGGGGAGCAGCGGCCGGCCTCCTGTTAACCGCCTCGTTGCTGGATCCCATGAAATAGTATTCTTAGTATATTCATCAGTATTATATTATTCCATGATTGCATATGTGGGTTCTATACAGGCCGAGGGGGATCATGAGACATTATTATATTAATTAATATTATATTATTATTAATATGGGTTCTATACAGGCAGGGGGGGGGGGGGATCATGGGACATTATTATATTAATTAATATTATATTATTATTAATGTGGGTTCTATACAGGCAGGGGGGGGGATCATGAGACATTATTATATTAATTAATATTATATTATTATTAATGTGGGTTCTGTACAGACAGATGGGGCAATTAGAAAGTCATATATAACTATTATACGAATGAGTAGTATTCTATTAATTTTTTATGTTGCTTCCATACCCACAGATGGGAAGGGACTTTGAAAGAGTAACATATAAGCATTATATGAATGAGGATAATACAATATAATTAGATACTGATAGATAGATACTGATAGATAGATTTATTTTATTTATTTATTTATTTATAAAATATTTTACCAGGAAGTAATACATTGAGAGTTACCTCTCGTTTTCAAGTATGTCCTGGGCACAGAGTAAAACAAATAATACATGGTTACAAATACAGTTACATAAATGAACAAGGTATACATTTATATACAAGACATTTATATACAAGACATACTGATAGATAGATACTGATAGATAGATACTGATAGATAGATACTGATAGATAGATACTGATAGATAGATACTGATAGATAGATACTGATAGATAGATACTGATAGATACTGATAGATACTGATAGATACTGATAGATACTGATAGATAGATAGATATACTTGTCTGGAAAAGAAAATACAATTGTTCTACATCATTTGCAAAATGGATCATTTCTATATAAAGAGAGAGTAATCTACTTACTATAATCTTGTGTATAACTACATTTACATGCGCTGCATTAAAAGATGAAAATATGCCTGCTGCCCCGCAGAGCTCGCAATCTACACACTTATTACGTTAGGGGCTGGTGGCTGTGACACTTTTTATGCCAAATAAACTTTCTAACACTGCTTTTCTTCATCTAGTGCGGCCGTAGCACCGCTTAGCCAACATGGGCTTCGGGCCACGAATGGCTCGTACTGATGAGATCTGCAGACTGCCAGATTCATGGCCCTCTGGTTCAAAGCCAGGGTGGTCAGCCAGAGAGGACACGTAAGCCCCCACGTAAGCAGTGTGATGCCGATTGCCACGGGGGCATCGGGTGTGTGAAACCGAATCCCCCTGATCTCTGAGTTGACGCGTATTCCTGACGCTTCCTTGCGCTGGGCGTATGGCGCTCTGGATCTGCGCGGATGAACGAGGGGAGCTGGTGATCGAGGCTATTTTGCTTTGCATGGCGTTTCATTGATCCGATAGATTTCGTGTCGCGGTTTTTTTTTTTTGCGTTCGTCCCCCCCCCCCCCTCTCGCCAAAACAGATGGTGTAGATACGCCAATTCAAGACTTATAACGTTACTTTAACTAAAACAGGAGCGGTAAAGCCAGATCCACTAAGCTCCGTTAATGCAGCAATACTACTACATAACATATTCATTGTATTATTTGTACCTGTATCCTGATTGTGGGCCTAACATAATGGCCGCCTTTCCGTTTCAATTAATCCTTCAATCAGTGTAACTCAGCAACTACAATGTATCCTGATAATACGACGGTAACATTGGTCTGTTGTTACAGTTCGCATGTCTTAGACGGGTCTGCAGCCCCTGCTTTTCACCATTATCACCCAGCATACAGTGCTTCCACTGCAGCAAGGGATTCTAGGATGTGACATGCAAATGAGCACCCAGTGCCACCTTTTGTCTCGAGTCCCATTATTACATGGAACCCTTAAGCCATCGCTCGCTGTTTTAAACACAGCTTTTAAACACAGCCTGGGATGAGGTGCAAAGCCAGTAAACCCACTCACAAACAGGCTGTTTCGACCTTGTGGGTCTCGTCAGTGTGAGGTTGGTTGTACTGGCTTTGACACACACACACACACACACACACACCACCACCCCCACCCCCCCCACCCGTTATTGACACTGAAGGGGTTCACGATCAGGGACATTTGGTGACGCTTTGCTGCTGACGGTCAGGAGGGTAACTATGAAATGGCGCTTAAATCGGCGCAAAGAGTCCCTGCCACACAGAGCTTACAATCTAAATGTGCTGCCTATGGTCACAAGACTAGCGCACACTGGCACCCCGAAACTGGGGTGACAATACTACCAAGTAATTCCTACACCCATATATATATATAAAATCGCGAGACTCTGCATTGCCTGCCTAATGATAACCAATCTCCTGCGGAGCACCTGAAACACTCCGGGGGCAGTCGGAGTTAAATACGTCAGAGTTGACCTTTTGCAAAGGAGCAGAACCAGCGATCTGGACCCTGTCCTAATCAAATGAGACCATGCCCTTTAGCTGGGAGCAATCCTTTGGCCTCAGTCCTGCTGGCTGTGTGCCACGTTACAGCAATCAGCGGTGTCACGATCGAGAGGATTTGGCCCGGGATTAAAGGGGTTACACCCCCATTTGGCCACCCTCTACTCTCATCAGGGAAGCAAGGGGTTAACTGGACTGAGGTCCAGTAATGTGTTTTGCCTTGCTTCAATATCCAAATGTTTATTCCCCTGTGTAAATGTATTGTGTTATCCTGGTGTTTGCACCCACACATACACTAGGGTTGATGCGGGAGGGAAGGGGTTAATGTTAAAACAGTGATTCTAGCCCTTTGTTTAAGTTACCCTCAAAGATGGCTGCCTACTAAGGAATGCAAATGGTCAGGAGAGCGACCAAATGTTTAGGAAGCAGACCCCTGATCAAAGGCTCAGCTGCTCTACCTGTTTGCATGAAGCTGGAGTGGGTTGTGAGTGTTATAACTCACACTTACAAACCATAGTATCCTGCCAGTCACTCCATTTGGCAGACTGGCCAAACGCCCCTGATTTAGGAGTGGGGCTACAGAATGAGTGACCTTATTAAATATAAGAATATTATGAGATTTCCCCGGCTGAACGTGCTAAAAGCTACATATGTGTATTCGTGGGACTGATCCGCAAATAATGATTACAGACACCTGAGGTTTAACAGATACTAAGAGTCAGATATTAAAATCTCTCTTAATTTTAGTATTACACGGTAATATTTAGTCTCATTGGTAGCGTCATGTGTGCCGGAATGTATTAATATGTCTCGCGTGGCAGTGAGTACTTCTGAACTGAAGTTATGAAGTTATTTACAGTGTATATGGGATTTTGGATCTGTTCTGAAAATGCAGACCCCCTCTGCTATGGTAATAGGCAGGAAGAGCATCCTGCAAGAATTAACATAGCCGGTGATCAAAAAGGTAACTGCCCTAATTGTTTATACTGTGGGCAAGAACAAAGGGGCTGAGTGTTTTTAAGTGTGATACTTCACACTTACAATGGAAGCTAAAATCTGCTTCAAAGAGATTTTTTCTAGCCAACTCAGCATCTAGGGTTAAGAGATGAGTTTGACATGGTATTTAAGTCAGAGTCACCCCTTACTCAAATGTCTTCATGATCTGCATGTGATGTCAACTGAATTATGGAAGAAATGGCCCATCCTGTATCCTGATGGCTTTCTTGTCCTAACCTTTAAGTAAGTGTCCATATTTTGTCTGTTATTTGTATATCTCGTGTGTTCACCTTTTTCAAGGAATAAATTATATTTTATCATATCTAAGTCTCGTCCAGTTCAACCCAGTTATATATTTGGTGTTGTATTATTAGTAGCCTGTCTCAAAGCTACCGTCACAAGCGGGTCTCCTGCAAGAAACACACTGATTGTTGCGAAACGCGTTGGAAGAACCGTTTGCCTCCTTTTTATCCGGGGGGGGGGGGGGGGGGTGGCATGAATATGATGTATATATTTTTTCATGATTGTTTTTTTTTGTCTCTGTCTCCGTTCGGCTGTGTGCTGCTTCAACCTCGGGGGGAGTGGGAATATTTACTGCGAAGCGCGCGCGGGTCACACAGAGCCGGGAGGCACTGTGTTGAATCGAACAGGAAGAAGGGGATGGCCGAGTGCAATCTCAGTCAGAGTAAACAAAAACCTGACTTAGCAGAGGCAACAGTTATTCTAATACACTTACATATTTTGTTGCAAAGTGTGGGTAAAAATGTGTGTGTGTATCTATCTATATATTTTTTAAACCATTGTATGTCCGTGTCTAAGGGCAATTTGATTGGTCCGTCGGTCCGTGGGCCGGCCGCCCTCCTACGGCTCTCATTGGCTCACCCCCCCCCCCCCCTGTGTCCCACCCCGCACGGCTCTCATTGGCTGGTCTACCTCGCCCCCCCACGTGTCCCGCCCGCCACGGCTACACCGCATACCCCTCTGAGCGCAGTGCAGCCGCAGATTCTCCTCCTCACCGAGCGCCCCTGCAACCCCCCCAGCCGCACCTCACACCCGGCATCTGCCGCTGAAACCCACCAGCCACACCGGGTCGCAACCTCCATCCGCACCCCCGCCGATCAGTCCCTCACAACCGCCGCCTCACACCCGCATTACCACCCCCCCTCGAACCGCACCATCAGCCCCTCTCACCGCCGCCTCACATACACCGCCACCGGCCCCCCCGCATCACCAGTCCCTCACACCACCACTCGAAGCAGTCGCATCTCCGACTGCTATCACGCACGACCGTCGCCTCTCTTGCTTAGCTAGGGGGGGTGGGACACACGCACAACCACCCGGCGACTCTCCTCTTCTCCTCCTCACCCCGCGGCCTGGCCCGCTGGATCCCCCCCCCCCCCCCCCCGACATCACCCAAAGCTCACCTCCCGCCGGCTCCAGCCCCCCTTCATCACCTCCCTGCTACCATCCCTCTGCATGGGCGGGAGGGGGGTTGAGCTGCTGCTGCTGCTCCCAGCACCTCACAGACCTCAGGGGCGCCACAGCCGCACCACCCTCTCCCACCTCCTTACCGCCCTCAGGCCCGCATGAAACAGCACACTTACCCTCCTGTTAGCCGTCACTGCACCCTCCTACCGCCTCCCTCATGGTCGACGCCGAGCACCATTACCATGGCGTGCACTTCAACCTCGCCGCGCCCTTAACATGCCGGCGGGGGGAGCAGAGCAGTGGCGGCCGCAGCGGGGCTGACTGTCCCCTGGAGCGTCCGGTGGCCCACCCCCCTCTCCCCGTGCCTCCTACACACCCTGCCGCCTCCCCAAAGGTTCCTCTCCGCGTGAGGTGCGGGGGATGCCCGCCCGCTATCTTCATGCCGCCTGAGGTGGGGGGGATGCCGGGACGCTAGCTATTTGCATGCCGCTGCCACGTGAGGTATGGGGGGGTGCGGGGGGGATGCCGGGCTGCCCTCTAGCTTCATGTAGCTTCAGGCGGCGGCCTGCGGTATGGGGGGGGGGGGGGGAGAATGTCACCCAATCAGTAACTCACCCACCCAGTCACTGAAGTCACTCACCCACCCAGTCACTAACTCACCCACCCAATCACTAACTCACCCACCCAGTCACTGAAGTCACTCACCCACCAAGTCACTAACACACCCACCCACCTAGTCACTAACTCACTCACCCACCCAGTCACTAACTCACTCACCCACCCAGTCACTAACAAGTCACTAACTCACTCACCCACCCAGTCACTAACTCACCCACCCAGTCACTAACTCACCCACCCACCCAGTTACTAACTCACTCACCCACCCAGTCACTAACTCACCCACCCAGTTACTAACTCACTCACCCACACAATCACTAACTCACCCACCCAGTCACTGAAGTCACTCACCCACCCAGTCACTAACACCCACCCACCCACCCAGTCACTAACTCACTCACCCACCCAGTCACTAACTCACCCACCCAGTCACTAACTCACCCACCCAGTCACTAACTCACCCACCCAGTCACTAACTCACCCACCCAGTCACTAACTCACCCACCCAGTTACTAACTAACTCACCCACCCACCCAGTCACTAACTCACCCACCCAGTTACTAACTCACTCACCCACCCAGTCACTAACTCACCCACCCAGTTACTAACTCACCCACCCAATCACTAACTCACCCACCCAGTCACTGAAGTCACTCACCCACCAAGTCACTAACACCCACCCACCCAGTCACTAACTCACTCACCCACCCAGTTACTAACTCACTCACCCACCCAGTCACTAACTCACTCACCCATCCAGTCACTAACTCACTCACCCACCCACCCAGTCACTAACACCCACCCAGTCACTAACTCACTCACCCACCCAGTCACTAACTCACCCTCCCAGTCACTAACTCACCCACCCAGTCACTCACTCACCCACCCAGTCACTCACCCACCCAGTCACTAACTCACCCACCCACCCACTCACTAACTCACTCACCCACCCAGTCACTAACTCACTCACCCACCCAGTCACTAACTCACTCACCCACCCAGTCACTAACTCACCCACCCACCCAGTCAAGTCACTAACTCACCCACACACCCAGTCACTAACTCAAAGTCATGAACTCACCCACCCAGTCACTAACTCACTCACCCAACCAGTCACTCGCCCACCCCAGTCGCTCGCCCCAGTCACCCGCCCGCCCAAGTCACTCGCCTGCCCGCCCAAGTCACTCGCCCGCCCCAGTCGCCCCGCCCACCCCAGTCACTCGCCCAACCCGCTGCAGTCACTCGCCCGCCCAGTCACTCGCCCGCCCGCCCCAGTCACTCGCCAGCCCCAGTCGCCCGCCCGCCCCAGTCACTCGCCCGCCAAGTCACTCGCCAGCCCGCCCCAGTCACTTGCCCGCCCGCCCCAGTCACTCGCCCGCCCGCCCCAGTCACTCGCCCGCCCGCACCCAGTCACTCGCCCGCCCCCCCCCCCAGTCACTCGCCCGCCCCCCCAGTCACTCGCCCGCCCGCGTCACTTGCCCCCCCTCAGTCACCCGCCCGCCTAAGTCACTCGCCCGCCCCAGTCACTCGCCCAACCCGCTGCAGTCACTCGCCCGCCCAGTCACTCGCCCGCCCCAGTCACTCGCCAGCCCGCCCCAGTCACTTGCCCGCCCGCCCCAGTCACTCGCCCGCCCGCCCCAGTCACTCGCCCGCCCCCCCCCAGTCACTCGCCCCGCCCCCCCGTCACTCGCCCGCCCGCGTCACTCGCCCCCCCTCAGTCACTCGCCCGCGTCACTCGCCCCCCCTCAGTCACTCGCCCGCCCCCCCCCAGTCACTCGCCCGCCTCACCCAGTCACTCGCCCGCCCCACCCAGTCACTCGCCCGCCCCCCCCAGTCACTCGCCCCCCCCAGTCACTCGCCCGCCCCCCCCAGTCACTCACTCACCCTGTCACTAACTCACCCACCCACAGAGAGAGGGCAATGGGGAGCGGAGATAGGGGGTGAGTGGAGAGAGAGGGGGAGCGGGACCATTCAATCCCGGGCAACGCCGGGTCTCTATGCTAGTCTCTTGAATAAAAGGGCCATTTAGTTTAACCCTTTGGCCAAAGCATTGTAAGCCTGTGAGCCCCTGCGAGGCATGACCATACGTCACTGGTCCTAACGCCGATTACAATTCCTAATAACAAGTCCCGCCATACTGTATATTATTTCCTGTCACACGCAGAGGACGGCGCTTCCGTGGATATTGCTGGCACCCAACACGGTCCCATTCGATACCTCTTATTATTAAGTGACGGGGGGGGGGGGGTGACAGATGCAAAGTCATTTTAAAAGTCAAATCGGTCCTCCCAACACATTTTTGGCAGGTCATTTAACGCCGGGGGGGGGGGGGGGGGGGGGGGAGGGGATTGCTGGCAAATCAATATTCGTGCCCGAAAGGTCCCCCCCCACACGGAATAGGAAGTAATACCGGTATACACATACACGCCCAGAGAGGTAATACCGGTATACACATACACGCCCAGAGAGGTAATACCGGTATACACATACACGCCCAGAGAGGTAATACCGGTATACACATACACGCCCAGAGAGGTAATACCGGTATACACATACACGCCCAGAGAGGTAATACCGGTATACACATACACACCCAGAGAGGTAATACCGGTATACACATACACGTCCAGAGAAGTAATACGGTATACACATACACGCCCAGAGAGGTAATACCGGTATATACATACACGCCCAGAGAGGTAATACCGGTATATACATACACACCCAGAGAGGTAATACCGGTATACACATACACGTCCAGAGAAGTAATACCGGTATACACATACACGCCCAGAGAGGTAATACCGGTATATACATACACGCCCAGAGAGGTAATACCGGTATATACATACACGCCCAGAGAGGTAATACCGGTATACACATACACACCCAGAGAGGTATTACCGGTATACACATACACGTCCAGAGAAGTAATACCGGTATATACATACACGCCCAGAGAGGTAATACCGGTATACACATACACGCCCAGAGAGGTAATACCGGTATACACATACACGCCCAGAGAGGTAATACCGGTATACACATACACGCCCAGAGAGGTAATACCGGTATACACATACACGCCCAGAGAGGTAATACCGGTATAACACATACACGCCCAGAGAGGTAATACCGGTATACACATACACGCCCAGAGAGGTAATACCGGTATACACATACATGTCCAATATTACCCCTCATCTTTTACTGGACAGAGTGTTCAAACACAGGACCTTCTGGTTCAATACTGGACACCTGGCAACCCTGTGTTATCATCTTATACTATATTAGTGAAAGCACTGTATGCCTGCATGCATGCATGCCAGCCTGCCTGCCTGCTGGATGTCCGGTGTCCCTAGGGGAAATCTCATTGGTCCATTGGGCCGCCCCCGCACACCTCTCATTGGCCTGAGGCGGAGTGACGGCCCAAAGGACACACAGGGACACAAACACACACACAGGGACACACACACACAGGGACACACACACACAGGGACACACACACACAGGGACACACACACACAGGGACACACACACACAGGGACACACACACACAGGGACACACACGGACACACACACACACACACACAGTAGGGGGGGTGTACATTAGCAGCATGTATAACCGGGGGGGGGGGCTCACATACCCGCCGGAGCCTCCGCCTCTTCCTCCCCGAAATCAGCCTCCACACCCGCGCGCACGTCCTCCTCTCCCCGTGTCTCCCGCGCTTTCAAACACCCCCCCCCCCCCGCGCCGCTACAGTCAGCGGAGGAGCGAGTGCCCGGGACACAGCGGGGGAGCGGCAACAACAAGCTGCCTCCCGCCTCAGTTCCACGTGGGAGCGGCCGGACGGGTGAGTGAGCGGCCTTCACCCACCCCTCACCCCCCTTCAAATCACCTCCCCTCCACCCCCCCCCCCCCCCCCGGCGCCGCTACAGTCAGCGGAGCGAGCGAGCGCCCGGGACACAGCGGGGGAGCGGCCACAACAAGCTGCCTCCCGCCTCAGATCCACGTGGGAGCGGCCGGACGGGTGAGGGAGCTGCCGGACGGGTGAGGGAGCGGCCTTCACCTCCCCTCACCCCCCTTCACCTCCCCTCACCCCCCTTCACCTCCCCTCACCCCCCTTCACCTCACCTCCCCTCACCCACCCCTCACCTCCCCTCACTCCACTTCCCTTCCCTTCCACCTCCCTCCACCCCCCCTTCACCTCCCCTCCACCCCCCCTTCACCTCCCCTCCACCTCCCCTCCACCTCCCCTCCACCTCCCCTTCACCCCCCCCCCACCTCCCCTTCACCCCCCCACCCCCCCTTCACCTCCCCTCCACCCCCCCTTCACCTCCCCTCCACCCCCCCCTCACCTCCCCTCCACCCCCCCTTCACCTCCCCTCCACCCCCCCTTCACCTCCCCTCCACCCCCCCCTTCACCTCCCCTCCACCCCCCCCTTCACCTCCCCTCCACCCCCCCCCCCCCTTCACATCCCCTCCACCCCCCCCCCCCCTTCACCTCCCCTCCACCCCCCCCCTTCACCTCCCCTCCACCCCCCCCCCTTCACCTCCCCTCCACCCTCCCCTCCACCCTCCCCTCCACCCCCACCCTTCACCTCCCCTCCACCCCCACCCTTCACCTCCCCTCCACCCCCACCTTCACCCCCCCCTTCACCTTCCCTTCACTCCCCCCTTCCCACCTCCACCCCCCTTCCCACCTCCCCCACCCCCCCTTCCCAACTCCCCCACCACCTCACCCCCCTTCCCACCACCTCCCCCCCACCCCCCCCCTTCCCACCACCTCCCCCCCACCTCCCCTTCCCCCCACCCCCCTCCTTCCCACCACCTCCCCCCCACCCCCCCCCCCTTCCCACCACCTTCCCCCCCACCCCCCCCCCCTTCCCACCACCTTCCCCCCCACCCCCCCACCCCCTTCCCTGAGGCGGAGTCACGGGCCAAAGGACACACAGGGACACAGACACACACACACACACGTAGACACACACACACACAGACGTAGACACACACACACGTATACACACACACACACACACGTATACACACACGTATACACAAACACACACACGTAGACACAAACACACACACGTATACACAAACACACACACGTAGACACACACACACATAGACACACACGTAGACACACACGTACACACACACACACACACACACACACACACACACACACACGTACACACACGCACGTAGACACACACACACGTACACGTAGACACACACACACATGTACACGTAGACACACACACACATGTACACGTAGACACGTACACACACACACACACATGTACACGTACACACACACACACACATGTACACGTAGACACGTACACACACACACATGTACACGTATACTCACACACATGTACACGTACACACACACATGGAGACATACACACACACACGGAGACATACACACACACACATGGAGACATACACACACACACATGGAGACATACACACACACACATGTACACATACACACACACGTATACACTCACACACGTATACACACAGGTATACATACACATAATGTATACACACACACACACACATGTATACACACACATGTATACACACACACACACACATGTATACACACACACATGTATACACACACACACATGTATACACACACACACACGTGTATACACACACATGTGTATACACACACATGTGTACACACACACGTGTACACACACACATGTGTACACACACACATGTGTACACACACACACACGTGTACACACACATGTGTATACACACACGTATACACAAACACACACACGTAGACACAAACACACACACGTAGACACAAACACACACACGTATACACAAACACACACACGTAGACACACACATACACACACACGTAGACACACACACATACACACACACACACACACACGCACGTAGACACACACACGTACACGTAGACACACACACATGTACACGTAGACACACACACACACATGTACACGTAGACACGTACACACACACACACACACACACACACATGTACACGTAGACACGTACACACACACACATGTACACGTATACTCACACACATGTACACGTACACACACACATGGAGACATACACACACACACATGGAGACATACACACACACACACATGGAGACATACACACACACACACGTACACACACACACCACACGTATACACTCACACACGTATACACACAGGTATATATACACATAATGTATACACACACACACATGTATACACACACATGTATACACACACACACATGTATACACACACACATGTATACACACACACACACATGTATACACACACACACATGTGTATACACACACACATGTGTACACACACACATGTGTACACACACACATGTGTACACACACATGTGTATACACACACATGTATATACACACACATGTATACACACACACGTATACACACACACACACATGTGTATACACACACATGTGTATACACACATACACATGTATACACACACGCATGTATACACACGCACACACGTATACCCCCACCCCCCCCCTTCCCACCACCTTCCCCCCCCACCCCCCCACCCCCTTCCCTGAGGCGGAGTCACGGGCCAAAGGACACACAGGGACACAGACACACACACACACACGTAGACACACACACACACAGACGTAGACACACACACACGTATACACACACACACACACACGTATACACACACGTATACACAAACACACACACGTAGACACAAACACACACACGTATACACAAACACACACACGTAGACACACACACACATAGACACACACGTAGACACACACGTACACACACACACACACACGTACACACACGCACGTAGACACACACACACGTACACGTAGACACACACACACATGTACACGTAGACACACACACACATGTACACGTAAACACGTACACACACACACACACATGTACACGTACACACACACACACACATGTACACGTAGACACGTACACACACACACATGTACACGTATACTCACACACATGTACACGTACACACACACATGGAGACATACACACACACACGGAGACATACACACACACACATGGAGACATACACACACACACATGGAGACATACACACACACACATGTACACATACACACACACGTATACACTCACACACGTATACACACAGGTATACATACACATAATGTATACACACACACACACACATGTATACACACACATGTATACACACACACACACATGTATACACACACACACATGTATACACACACACATGTATACACACACACACACATGTATACACACACACACACGTGTATACACACACATGTGTATACACACACATGTGTACACACACACATGTGTACACACACACATGTGTACACACACACACGTGTACACACACACATGTGTATACACACACACGTATACACAAACACACACACGTAGACACAAACACACACACGTAGACACAAACACACACACGTATACACAAACACACACACGTAGACACACACACACACACGTACACACACACGCACGTAGACACACACACGTACACGTAGACACACACATGTACACGTAGACACACACACACATGTACACGTAGACACGTACACACACACATGTACACGTACACACACACACATGTACACGTATACTCACACACATGTACACGTACACACACACATGGAGACATACACACACACACATGGAGACATACACACACACACACATGGAGACATACACACACACACACGTACACACACACACACACGTATACACTCACACACGTATACACACAGGTATATATACACATAATGTATACACACACACACATGTATACACACACATGTATACACACACACACATGTATACACACACACATGTATACACACACACACACATGTATACACACACACACACATGTGTACACACACACACACATGTGTATACACACACACATGTGTACACACACATGTGTACAACACACATGTGTATACACACACATGTATATACACACACATGTATATACACACACATGTATACACACACGTATACACACACACACGTATACACACACACACACATGTGTATACACACACATGTGTATACACACATACACATGTATACACACACACGCA
>NC_134505.1:1979353-1991853 GCF_040206685.1 Ascaphus truei
TCTCGTGCTTTCTCCTCATTCTCTCTCGTGCTTTCTCTCATTCTCTCTCGTGCTTTCTCCTCATTCTCTCTCGTGCTTTCTCACTCTCTCTCGTGCTTTCTCCTCTCTCTTCTCGTGCTTTCTCCACTCTCTCTCGTGCTTTCTCCACTCTCTCTCGTGCTTTCTCCTCTCTCTCTCGTGCTTTCTCCTCTCTCTCTCTCTCTCTCGTGCTTCTTCTCTCTCTGCTCGTGCTTTTCTCACTCTCTCTGCTTTCTCCTCTCTCTCGTGCTTTTGCCTCTCTTTTGCTTTCTCCTCTCTCTCTCGCGTGCTTTCTCCTCTCTCTCGCGTGCTTTCTCCTCTCTCTCGCGTGCTTTCTCCTCTCTCTCTCGCGTGCTTTCTCCTCTCTCTCTCGTGCTTTCTCCTCTCTGTCTCTCTCTCGTGCTTTCTCCCCTCTCTCTCTTGCTTTCTCCTGTCTCTCTGTCGTGCTTTCTCCTCTCTCTCTCGTGCTCTCTCCTCTCTCTCTTTCTCGTGTTTTCTCCCCTCTCTCTCTCGTGCTTTCTCCTCTCTCTCTCGTGCTCTCTCCTCTCTCTCTCGTGCTCTCTCCTCTCTCTCTCGTGCTCTCTCCTCTCTCTCTCGTGCTCTCTCCTCTCTCTCTCGTGCTCTCTCCTCTCTCTCTCGTGCTTTCTCCTCTCTCTCTCTCGTGCTTTCGCCTCTCTCTCTCTCGTGCTTTCTCTTCTCTCTCTGTCTCGTGCTTTCTCCTCACTCTCTCGTGCTTTCTCCTCTCTCTCGTGCTTTCTCCTCTCTCTCGTGCTTTCGCCTCCTTTCTCTTCTCTCTCTGTCTCGTGCTTTCTCCTCACTCTCTCGTGCTTTCTCCTCTCTCTCGTGCTTTCTCCTCTCTCTCGTGCTTTCGCCTCTCTCTCTCTCGTGCTTTCTCTTCTCTCTCTGTCTCGTGCTTTCTCCTCACTCTCTCGTGCTTTCTCCTCTCTCTCGTGCTTTCTCCTCTCTCTCTCTCTCTCTCTCTCGCGTGCTTTCTCCTCTCTCTCTCGCGTGCTTTCTCCTCTCTCTCTCGCGTGCTTTCTCCTCTCTGTCTCTCTCTCTCTCTCTCTCGTGCTTTCTCCCCTCTCTCTCTTGCTTTCTCCTCTCTGTCTCTCTGTCGTGCTTTCTCCTCTCTCTCTCGTGCTCTCTCCTCTCTCTCTTTCTCGTGTTTTCTCCCCTCTCTCTCTCGTGCTTTCTCCTCTCTCTCTCGTGCTCTCTCCTCTCTCTCTCGTGCTCTCTCCTCTCTCTCTCTCGTGCTCTCTCCTCTCTCTCTCGTGCTCTCTCCTCTCTCTCTCGTGCTCTCTCCTCTCTCTCTCGTGCTCTCTCCTCTCTCTCTCTCGTGCTTTCGCCTCTCTCTCTCTCGTGCTTTCGCCTCTCTCTCTTTCTCCCTCTCTCTCGTGCTTTCTCTTCTCTCTCTCTCTCTCTCTCTCTCGTGCTTTCTCCTCTCTCTTTCTCTCTCTCTCTCGTGCTTTCTCTTCTCTCTCTCTCGTGCTTTCTCCCCCCTCTCTCTCGTGCTTTCTCTTCTCTCTCTCTCTCGTGCTTTCTCCTCTCTCTCTCTCACTCGTGCTTTCTCCTCCCTCTCGTGCTTTCTCCTCTCTTTCTCGTGCTCGATCTCGCTCTCTCGTGCTGGCTCTCGTGCTCTCTCTCTCTCTCTCTCTCTCTCGTGCTTTCTCCTCTCTCTTTGTCTCTTGTGCTTTCTCCTCTCTCTCTGTCTCTCGTGCTTTCTCCTCTCTATCTCGTTCACTCTCATGCTCGATCTCGCTCTCGTGCTGTCTCTCGTGCTCGCACTCGTGTTCGCATGCTCTCTCTCGCTGTCTCTCGTGCTCGCTCTCGTACTCTGCTGTGGGTGACCATTGGGGAATGCCCCCTGCCACCTTCTATTACAGACAGTCCCAGAGACTTTTTGCAATGAATTGGTGTGTGAACGAGAAGGAACTCCGGATACAAAAGATATGTTGTAATTAAGTCCATAGACTATAATATAATGACCACTGACAGTGCTTGGAACCTAATATATGAAACCACAAGACAAGTGTCCCATATATAGCCCGCAAGTATACTAAAGTCACATAAAATACATATCCATTTAACCCGTTCCTGACCCTGCCCTATAATGATAATGGGGACACCCCCCTTCTCTTGTGGTTTTTATATATGTCACAGAGCTGCCGCCCTGAGATGTCACTGGCAGACCCGTGGTGGCAACCCTACCTGCCACAATAAGGCTGCGCTTACAGTGCTGGCTACGCAACCGCGTGACATCAGCCGTAGCTATTGCGATTCCTGTACTCTGCACAGGAGACCGAGGAAGGGTGACGGGCGCGGCTGTGAGCCCTCATTGCTGAACTGCTGACGTTACTCGGTGATTGCCAAAAAAGTAAAAATCCTTTGACTACCGGTGATTGCCGTTGCTCTGCAGCATAGTCGCGCCCACTATGGGCACCCGCGGCAGACCATGTGACTTGTTGCGACGTCGCTGTAGCCAGCACTATAAACTCGTCCTGAGGGTGCATTCGCATGGTTCGTATGCGTATGCATACTGTATAGTCACACATATTAATGTTGGCTGTTGAGGGTACCGATGGTATGTGGCAACCGCTTCAAACATTGCAGCGGGTGTGCTTATTACAGGTACGTCGGGATGTAAGCATGTTGCATGAAAGTGAATATTAGTTTATTTTCTTTGTTTAGACCCCTTTGCTGATGCCAGTAAGAGTGATGACTGGCTCCCAGCGGGGACAGAAGATTCCATTCATATAAGGATCCAGCAGAGGAACGGCAGAAAGACCCTCACTACAGTACAGGGCATCGCTGATGATTACGATAAAAAGAAACTAGTTAAAGCCTTTTAAGTGCAATATATCTAGTTATTACCTGTCTCCTTTCAGGGTTTGTGCCCTTCATTAAGACGCCAGGTTCTCATAGCCACCCATTGTATTGTTGCAGGTGTGTGTGTGTGTGTGTGTGTGTGTGTGTGTGTGTGTGTGTGTGTGTGTGTGTGTGTGTGTGTGTGTGTGTGTATGTTGAATGCTCACATCTTGCGACTTTCTTTCAGGTTGGACTTGCTAAGGATGACCAGTTGAAAGTTCATGGGTTTTAACCTGCAAGACGTCATCTACAGCTTCCAGTTAAAGGACTCTCCTGCGATGAGTAGAAATGTCCCACCGATCCCCTTGTCACAAGTTTATGGCCTCGCCAAGCTTGTGAAATGCCCCTCATTCTAAGGACTTAAATAAACTGGGTAACATTGCATCAACAAACAAACAAGAAGACACAGACAGTCTCCCAAAGATCCCTTTATAACTGCACAGCAAGGCTGCTATATGAAATAGGGGTATAATACTCCTGACAGATGGTCTAATAAGCTGTATGGGGCACAAGAAGTTTCTCATCTAAAGAGCCAATACAATGCTCGTCAGGCTTTTGTTAAATTAGTGGTTATCCCAAAGGTGAAGCAAAGAGGGAACATGCAATTCCAGGGTAAACTTTTGACAAGGGAACAATTGTTGGACGGTAATCCGTGTAGTTGGAGGTAAGATGCTGGCAGCTTGTTGGCACTTTGTGTAATGAAAAGAAACACGCTTGAGTTTCAATTTTAATGCTGTTTGATGTATTTAACTGTTTTCTTATTTAAATAAAACATTTTCAATTAAGGCTTGCACTCACATTTCTTTTGCTCTGCAGCAAGTTGTCGCTATATAAGCGCTATTAGACCAGGGTTTGCAAACTGGGGGGTGCACGATTTTTGTTTGTGTTTTTATTTTATTTCTCCCTCCCCCAGGTGGGGCATGGCGGTTGCAGCAGCCCCCACACTCTTCTCCCCATACCCCCCCCCCCCCCCCCCCACGGCATTTAAATTAATACTGGGATCGCGTGAGGCCTCTGCAACTTCACTAACCTTGTTGTCGGAAACGTGGTGTCAAATGATGCTGCAGGGTCATGTGATGTCACATTGCCATGCAGAGAGCCAGAGCTAAGGGAGGGACGCAGCGGGGAAAGATTAGTACAGGGGCGCACAAACACACGGGACATGAGGTCTGAACTCGACCCGTGTAACATGTTTTAGTACAGGGCTTTGCATGTCAGTTCTGTTGCAATTTACACCTTCAAAGTGGTATGTGAGCATTAATCTGACACTACGGGAAATGGTGTTTGTACACACATGCGGCTCTCTGCATTGACAGCCACATACATGACACATGTGTGCTCAGTAGTTGCATAGTTATGAAATGCATATACACGTGTAGAAGTGTATTTAAGCATGAGACATACTCCTGTGTGACAGGCACAATACCCAAGCAGAGCTTACAACCTAAGTGTGTACTACATGCTAACAGGAAAGTATAAAGTACTCGGGAGCCAGCCCCCGCTCCCCCCCCCGCTCCCGCTCTCCCCACTCTCCACCCCACCCGCTCACTCACCCCCCCCGCTCACTCCCCTCCCCCTGCCCTTTGCTCCCTGCCCATTGCCCCCTGCCTTCCCTCCCCCTGCCCTTTGCCTCCCTCCCCCTGCCCTTTACCCTCCCTCCCCCTGCCCTTTGCCCCCTGCCCTCCGCCCCCCTGCCCTTTAACCCCTGCCTTTTGCCCTCTTGCCCCTCCCTGCCTTGGCTTCCGCCCCTCCCTGCCCTTTGGCCCCTCCCTGCCCTTTGGCCCCTCCCTGCCCTTTGGCCCCCGCCCCTCCCTGCCCTTTGGCCCCCCCCGCCCCTCTCTGCCCTTTGGCCCCCTCCCTGCCCTTTGGCCCCCCCCACCCCTCCCTGCCCTTTGCCCCCCCCCACCCCTCCCTGCCCTTTGGCCCCCCCCACCCCTCCCTGCCCTTTGGCCCCCCCCACCCCTCCCTGCCCTTTGGCCCCCCCGCCCCTCCCTGCCCTTTGCCCCCCCCGCCCCATCCTGCCCTTTGGCCCCTCCCTGCCCTTTGCCCGCCCCTCCCTGCCCTTTGCTCCCCCCTCCCTGACCTTTGCTCCCCCCTCCCTGACCTTTGCTCCCCCCTCCCTGCCCTTTGCCCCCCCGCCCCTCGCTGCCCTTTGGCCCCACCCCTCCCTGCCCTTTACCCGCCCCTCCCTGCCCTTTGCTCCCCCCTCCCTGACCTTTGCTCCCCCCTCCCTGCCCTTTGCCCCCCCACCCCTCGCTGCCCTTTGGCCCCACCCCTCCCTGCCCTTTGCTCCCCCTCCCTGACCTTTGCTCCCCCCTCCCTGCCCTTTGCCCCCCGCTCCTCCCTGCCCTTTTCCCCCCCGCCCCTCCCTGCCCTTTGCCCCCCGCCCCTCCCTGCCCTTTGCCCACCCCCGACCCTCCCTGCCCTTTGCGCCCCCCGCCCTTTGCCCCCCCACCCCTCCCTGCCCTTTGCCCCCCTCACCCCTCCCTGCCCTTTGCCCCCACCCCTCCCTGCCCTTTGCCCCCACCCCTCCCTGCCCTTTGCCCCCCCCCACCCCTCCCTGCCTTTGCCCACCCCCTCCCTGCCCTTTGCCCCCCCCCACCCCTCCCTGCCCTTTGCCCCCCACCCCCCCCCACCCCTCCCTGCCCTTTGCCTCCCCCACCCCTCCCTGCCCTTTGCCCCCCCCACCCTCCCTGCCCTTTGCCCCCCCCCACCCCTCCCTGCCCTTTGCCCCCCCCCACCCCTCCCTGCCCTTTGCCCCCTCCCTGCCCTTTGCCCCCTCCCTTTGCCCCCTCCCCCACCCTTTGCCCCACCCCCACCCCTCCCTGCCCTTTGCCCCCTCCCTGCCCTTTGCCCCCTCCCTGCCCTTTGCCCCCCCCCACCCCTCCCTGCCCTTTGCCCACCCCTCCCTGCCCTTTGCCCACCCCTCCCTGCCCTTTGCCCACCCCTCCCTGCCCTTTGCCCGCCCTCCCTGCCCTTTGCCCGCCCCTCCTGCCCTTTGCCCCCCGCCCCTCCCTGCCCTTTGCCCCCCCCCCCGCCCCTCCCTGCCCTTTGCCCCCCCGCCCCTCCCTGCCCTTTGCGCCCCCCCCGCCCCTCCCTGCCCTTTGCTCACCCCCTCCCTGACCTTGGCGCCCCCCCGCCCCTCCCTGCCCTTTGCCCCCCCCGCCGATCCCTGCCCCTTTGCCCCCCCCCCACCCCTCCCTGCCCTTTGCCCCCCCCACCCCTCCCTGCCCTTTGCCGCCCCCCCTGCCCCTCCCTGCCCTTTGCCCCCCTCCCTGCCCCTTGCCCCCACCCCCCCTCCCTGCCCTTTGCCGCCCCTCCCTGCCCCTTGCCCCCACCGCGCCTCCCTGCCCCTCCCTGCCCTTTGTCCCCCCCTTCCCTTTGCCCCCGCCCCTCCCTGCCCTTTGCCACCCCTCCCTGCCCTTTGCCCCCCCTCCCTGCCCTTTGCCCCCCCCTCCCTGCCCTTTGCCCCCCCTCCCTGCCCTTTGCCCCCCCCACCCCTCCCTGCCTTTGCCCCCCCCCACCCCTCCCTGCCTTTGCCCCCCCCACCCCTCCCTGCCCTTTGCCCCCCCCACCCCTCCCTGCCTTTGCCCCCCCCCACCCCTCCCTGCCCTTTGCCCCCCCCCCCACCCCTCCCTGCCCTTTGCCCCCCCTCCCTGCCCTTTGCCCACCCCTCCCTGCCCTTTGCCCCCCCACCCCTCCCTGCCCTTTGCCCCCACCCCTCCCTGCCCTTTGCCACCCCTCCCTGCCTTTGCCCCCCCTCCCTGCCCTTTGCCCCCCCCACCCCTCCCTGCCCTTTGCCACCCCCACCCCTCCCTGCCCTTTGCCCCCCTACCCCTCCCTGCCCTTTGCCCCCCCCACCCCTCCCTGCCCTTTGCCCCCCCACCCCTCCCTGCCCTTTGCCCCCCCACCCCTCCCTACCCTTTGCCCCCCCACCCCTCCCTGCCCTTTACCCCCCCACCCCTCCCTGCCCTTTGCCCCCCCCACCCCTCCCTGCCCTTTGCCCCCCCCACCCCTCCCTGCCCTTTGCCCCCCCACCCCTCCTGCCTTTGCCCCCCCACCCCTCCCTGCCCTTTGCCCCCTCACCCCTCCCTGCCCTTTGCCCCCCCCACCCCTCCCTGCCCTTTGCCCCCCCCCACCCCTCCCTGCCCTTTGCCCCCCCCACCCCTCCCTGCCCTTTGCCCCCCCCCACCCCTCCCTGCCTTTGCCCCCCCCACCCTCCCTGCCCTTTGCCCCCCCCCACCCCTCCCTGCCCTTTGCCCCCCCCCACCCCTCCCTGCCCTTTGCCCCCCCCACCCCTCCCTGCCCTTTGCCACCCACCCCTCCCTGCCCTTTGCCCCCCCCCACCCCTCCCTGCCCTTTGCCCCCCCCCACCCCTCCCTGCCCTTTGCCCCCACCCCTCCCTGCCCTTTGCCCCCACCCTCCCTGCCCTTTGCCCCCTCCCTGCCCTTTGCCCCCTCCCTGCCCTTTGCCCCCTCCCTGCCCTTTGCCCCCCCCACCCCTCCCTGCCCTTTGCCCCCCCCACCCCTCCTGCCCTTTGCCCCCCCCACCCCTCCCTGCCCTTTGCCCACCCCTCCCTGCCCTTTGCCCACCCCTCCCTGCCCTTTGCCCGCCCCTCCCTGCCCTTTGCCCCCCGCCCACCCCTCCCTGCCCTTTGCCCCCCGCCCACCCCTCCCTGCCCTTTGCCCCCCGCCCACCCCTCCCTGCCCTTGCCCCCCCGCCCACCCCTCCCTGCCCTTTACCCCCCGCCCACCCCTCCCTGCCCTTTGCCCCCCACCCACCCCTCCCTGCCCTTTGCCCCCCGCCCACCCCTCCCTGCCCTTTGCCCCCGCCCACCCCTCCCTGCCCTTTGCCCCCCGCCCACCCCTCCCTGCCCTTTGCCCCCCGCCCACCCCTCCCTGCCCTTTGCCCCCCGCCCACCCCTCCCTGCCTTTGCCCCCCGCCCACCCCTCCCTGCCCTTTGCCCCCCGCCCACCCCTCCCTGCCCTTTGCCCCCGCCCACCCCTCCCTGCCCTTTGCCCCCCGCCCACCCCTCCCTGCCCTTTGCCCCCCGCCCACCCCTCCCTGCCCTTTGCCCCCCGCCCACCCCTCCCTGCCCTTTGCCCCCGCCCACCCCTCCTGCCCTTTGCCCCCCGCCCACCCCTCCCTGCCCTTTGCCCCCGCCCACCCCTCCCTGCCCTTTGCCCCCGCCCACCCCTCCCTGCCCTTTGCCCCCCGCCCACCCCTCCCTGCCCTTTGCCCCCCCCCCACCCCTCCCTGTCCTTTGCCCCCTCCCTGCCCTTTGCCCCCTCCCTGCCCTTTGCCCCCTCCCTGCCCTTTGCCCCCCCCCACCCCTCCCTGCCCTTTGCCCACCCCTCCTGCCCTTTGCCCACCCCTCCCTGCCCTTTGCCCACCCCTCCCTGCCCTTTGCCCACCCCTCCCTGCCCTTTGCCCACCCCTCCCTGCCCTTTGCCCACCCCTCCCTGCCCTTTGCCCACCCCTCCCTGCCCTTTGCCCACCCCTCCCTGCCCTTTGCCCCCCTCCTGCCCTTTGCCCACCCCTCCCTGCCCTTTGCCACCCCTCCCTGCCCTTTGCCCCCCGCCACCCCTCCCTGCCCTTTGCCCCCGCCCACCCCTCCCTGCCCTTTGCCCCCCGCCCACCCCTCCCTGCCCTTTGCCCCCCGCCCACCCCTCCCTGCCCTTTGCCCCCCGCCCACCCCTCCCTGCCCTTTGCCCCCCGCCCACCCCTCCCTGCCCTTTGCCCCCCGCCCACCCCTCCCTGCCCTTTGCCCCCCGCCCACCCCTCCCTGCCCTTTGCCCCCCGCCCACCCCTCCCTGCCCTTTGCCCCCCGCCCACCCCTCCCTGCCCTTTGCCCCCCGCCCACCCCTCCTGCCCTTTGCCCCCGCCCACCCTCCCTGCCCTTTGCCCCCCGCCCACCCCTCCCTGCCCTTTGCCCCCCGCCCACCCCTCCCTGCCCTTTGCCCCCCGCCCACCCCTCCCTGCCCTTTGCCCCCCGCCCACCCCTCCCTGCCCTTTGCCCCCCGCCCACCCCTCCCTGCCCTTTGCCCCCCGCCCACCCCTCCCTGCCCTTTGCCCCCCGCCCACCCCTCCCTGCCCTTTGCCCCCCCACCCCTCCCTGCCCTTTGCCACCCCCCCACCCCTCCCTGCCCTTTGCCCCCCGCCCACCCCTCCTGCCCTTTGCCCCCGCCCACCCCTCCCTGCCCTTTGCCCCCCCACCCCTCCCTGCCCTTTGCCCCCCCCCCCACCCCTCCCTGTCCTTTGCCCCCTCCCTGCCCTTTGCCCCCTCCCTGCCCTTTGCCCCCCTCCCTGCCCTTTGCCCCCCCCCACCCCTCCCTGCCCTTTGCCCACCCCTCCCTGCCCTTTGCCCACCCCTCCCTGCCCTTTGCCACCCCTCCCTGCCCTTTGCCCACCCCTCCCTGCCCTTTGCCCACCCCTCCCTGCCCTTTGCCCACCCCTCCCTGCCCTTTGCCCACCCCTCCCTGCCCTTTGCCCACCCCTCCCTGCCCTTTGCCCACCCCTCCCTGCCCTTTGCCCACCCCTCCCTGCCCTTTGCCCACCCCTCCCTGCCCTTTGCCCCCGCCCACCCCTCCCTGCCCTTTGCCCCCCGCCCACCCCTCCCTGCCCTTTGCCCCCCGCCCTCCCCTCCCTGCCCTTTGCCCCCGCCCACCCCTCCCTGCCCTTTGCCCCCGCCCACCCCTCCCTGCCCTTTGCCCCCCGCCCACCCCTCCCTGCCCTTTGCCCCCCGCCCACCCCTCCCTGCCCTTTGCCCCCCGCCCACCCCTCCCTGCCCTTTGCCCCCCGCCCACCCCTCCCTGCCCTTTGCCCCCCGCCCACCCTCCCTGCCCTTTGCCCCCCGCCCACCCCTCCCTGCCCTTTGCCCCCCGCCCACCCCTCCCTGCCCTTTGCCCCCCGCCCCCCCTCCCTGCCCTTTGCCCCCCGCCCACCCCTCCCTGCCCTTTGCCCCCCGCCCACCCCTCCCTGCCCTTTGCCCCCCGCCCACCCCTCCCTGCCCTTTGCCCCCGCCCACCCCTCCCTGCCCTTTGCCCCCCGCCCACCCCTCCCTGCCCTTTGCCCCCGCCCACCCCTCCCTGCCCTTTGCCCCCCGCCCACCCCTCCCTGCCCTTTGCCCCCCGCCCACCCCTCCCTGCCCTTTGCCCCCCCCCACCCCTCCCTGCCCTTTGCCCCCCCCCACCCCTCCCTGCCCTTTGCCCCCCCCCACCCCTCCCTGCCCTTTGCCCCCTCCCTGCCCTTTGCCCCCTCCCTGCCCTTTGCCCCCTCCCTGCCCTTTGCCCCCCCTGCCATCCCCCACCCCTCCCTGCCCTTTGCCCCCCCCCACCCCTCCCTGCCCTTTGCCCACCCCTCCCTGCCCTTTGCCCACCCCTCCCTGTCCTTTGCCCACCCCTCCCTGCCCTTTGCCCACCCCTCCCTGCCCTTTGCCCACCCCTCCCTGCCCTTTGCCCCCCGCCCACCCCTCCCTGCCCTTTGCCCCCCGCCCACGCCCTCCCTGCCCTTTGCCCCCCGCCCACCCCTCCCTGCCCTTTGCCCCCGCCCACCCCTCCCTGCCCTTGCCCCCCGCCCACCCCTCCCTGCCCTTTGCCCCCCGCCCACCCCTCCCTGCCCTTTGCCCCCCGCCCACCCCTCCCTGCCCTTTGCCCCCCGCCCACCCCTCCCTGCCCTTTGCCTCCCTGACCTTTGCCCTCCCCACCCTTCAACGCCCCTCCCCCCCGCCCTTCAACGCCCCTCCCCCCGCCCTTCAACGCCCCTCCCCCCTGTTCCATGCCCGGGCAACGCCGGGTCTCTCAGCTAGTATATATATATATATATATCTATCCCCCGCACACGCGATGCGCTTATATTCGGCAATGCAGCCCCACCCTCCCCCCGCGGTGAGCAGACGCAGGACACCCGCCACACATGCTTTGAGCGCCAGCGCGCTCAGCGCTAGCGGGGACTCAGCCTTAGTTTGCTTGTCCCCTAACCCCAGTCCTGTTTATAGTGTCACTATATCCCAGGGGAAACAGGGAATATAAAGCAGTTACAGGTTTGCACACACCCCTAACCCCAGTCCTGTTTATAATGTCACTGTATCCCAGGGGAAACAGGGAATATAAAGCAGTTACAGGTTTGCACACACCCCTAACCCCAGTCCTGTTTATAGTGTCACCGTATCCCAGGGGAAACAGGGAATATAAAGCAGTTACAGGTTTGCACACAAACCCTCCGTGTATTTGGTATCGCACATCGATATCCTCTGAGGATCATACATCAGCGGCAAACAGAAAGAAGTGTCAGCTCCTGGGACCGCTTCCCAGAGAGGGGTCTCCGGCTGGGAGGGATTATCACTCAGCTCATTGTTACAATGAGTTCTCAGACATTATCCTCATACTACATACACCTGTGCTGCCTCCTGATTGGTGGAAAGCTGGCCTCCTATTGGCTGAAGGAGACCCAGGTGAGCCACAGGTGAGGCTATCTTGCAGCAGTAGGGAGCAGACAAGTGGTGGGGTGTGAGGGCTCAGGAGGTGGGTGTGTAATGGCTCAGGAGGTGGGTGTGTAATGGCTCAGGAGGTGGGTGTGTAATGGCTCAGGAGGTGGGTGTGTAATGGCTCAGGAGGTGGGTGTGTAATGGCTCAGGAGGGGAGCGTGTAATGGCTCAGGAGGGGAGCGTGTAATGGCTCAGGAGGGGAGCGTGTAATGGCTCAGGAGGGGAGCGTGTAATGGCTCAGGAGGGGAGCGTGTAATGGCTCAGGAGGGGAGCGTGTAATGGCTCAGGAGGGGAGCGTGTAATGGCTCAGGAGGTGAGCGTGTAATGGCTCAGGAGGGGAGCGTGTAATGGCTCAGGAGGTGAGCGTGTAATGGCTCAGGAGGTGAGTGTGTAATGGCTCAGGAGGGGAGCGTGTAATGGCTCAGGAGGGGAGCGTGTAATGGCTCAGGAGGTGAGCGTGTAATGGCTCAGGAGGTGAGTGTGTAATGGCTCAGGAGGGGAGCGTGTAATGGCTCAGGAGGTGAGCGTGTAATGGCTCAGGAGGTGAGCGTGTAATGTTTTCTCTCTCTTGTCCTCAGGTCAGACTGGAGGAGGCTGCATCAGACTGGGAGAGGTCACATCATACTGGAGAGGTCACATCAGACTGGGAGAGGTCACATCAGACTGGGAGAGGTCACATCAGACTGGGAGAGGTCGCTGTGTCCCTGCTGTGCCCAGGTGAGTGTGTTACTGTGTGATATAAACCTGTTCCCATGTTGTGGTTCTTCAGGTCCCTAACACATCGTGTGTGTGTGTGTGTGTGTGTGTGTGTGTGTTGCATGTTGGTTTTTGTGGTTGTGTGTGTGTGTGTATATAGGGTGTGTGTGTGTATGGTGGTTTGTGCGGTTGTGGTTATGTGTGTGTATATAGGGTGCATGGTGGTTTGTGCGGTTGTGGTTGTGTGTGTATATAGGGTGCATGGTGGTTTGTGCGGTTGTGGGTGTGTGTGTGTATATAGGGTGCATGGTGGTTTGTGCGGTTGTGGTTGTGTGTGTGTGTGTGTATATAGGGTGCATGGTGGTTTGTGCGGTTGTGGTTGTGTGTGTGTATATAGGGTGCATGGTGGTTTGTGCGGTTGTGTGTGTGTGTATAT
>NC_134505.1:1994353-2043492 GCF_040206685.1 Ascaphus truei
GTGTGGTGTGTGTGTGTATATAGGGTGCATGGTGGTGTGGTTGCGGTTGCGTGTGTGTATATAGGGTGCATGGTGGTGTGGTTGCGGTTGTGTGTGTGTGTATATAGGGTGCATGGTGGTTTGGGTGCGGTTGTGTGTATATAGGGTGCATGGTTGTGTGGTGTGTGTGTGTGTGTGTGTGTGTGTGTATATATAGGGTGCATGGTGCTGTGTGTGTGTGTGTATGTATGGTGGTGTGGGTGCGGTTGTGTGTGTGTGTGTGTATAGGGTGCATGGTGCTGTGTGTGTGTGTGTGTATATAGGGTGCATGGTGTTGCGGTTGTGTGTGTGTGTGTATATAGGGTGCATGGTGGTGTGGTTGCGTGTGTGTGTGTATATAGGGTGCATGGTGGTGTGGTTGCGGTTGCGTGTGTATA
This sequence comes from Ascaphus truei, assembly GCF_040206685.1. NCBI lineage: Eukaryota > Metazoa > Chordata > Amphibia > Anura > Ascaphidae > Ascaphus > Ascaphus truei. Next base: position 1,994,770 of record NC_134505.1, read on the forward strand.
TATAGGGTGCATGGTGGTGTGGTTGCGGGTGTGTGTATATATAGGGTGCATGGTGGTGTGGTTGCGGGTGTGTGTTTATATAGGGTGCATGGTGGTGTGGTGTGTGTGTGTATATAGGGTGCATGGTGGTGTGGTTGCGGTTGCGTGTGTGTATATAGGGTGCATGGTGGTGTGGTTGCGGTTGTGTGTGTGTGTATATAGGGTGCATGGTGGTTTGGGTGCGGTTGTGTGTATATAGGGTGCATGGTTGTGTGGTGTGTGTGTGTGTGTGTGTGTGTATATATAGGGTGCATGGTGCTGTGTGTGTGTGTGTATGTATGGTGGTGTGGGTGCGGTTGTGTGTGTGTGTGTGTATAGGGTGCATGGTGCTGTGTGTGTGTGTGTGTGTATATAGGGTGCATGGTGTTGCGGTTGTGTGTGTGTGTGTATATAGGGTGCATGGTGGTGTGGTTGCGTGTGTGTGTGTATATAGGGTGCATGGTGGTGTGGTTGCGTGTGTGTGTCTGTGTGTATATAGGGTGCATGGTGCGGGTGCGGGTGCGGTTGTGTGTGTATAGGGTGCATGGTGATGCGGTTGCGTGTGTGTATATAGGGTGCATGGTGGTGCGGTTGCGCGTGTGTATATAGGGTGCATGGTGGTGCGGTTGCGTGTGTGTGTGTATATAGGGTGCATGGTGGTGCGGATGCGTGTATATAGGGTGCATGCGGGTGCGGTTGCGTGTATATAGGGTGCATGGTGGTGCGGTTGCGTGTGTGTGTATATAGGGTGCATGGTGTTGCGTGTGTGTATATAGGGTGCCTGGTGGTGCGGTTCGTGTATATAGGTTGCATGGTGGTGCGGTTGCGTGTATATAGGGTGCATGGTGGTGTGGTTGCGTGTATATAGGGTGCATGGTGGTGCGGTTGTGTGTATATAGGGTGCATGGTTTTGCGGTTGCGTGTATATAGGGTGCATGGTGGTGCGGTTGCGTGTATATAGGGTGCATGGTGGTGCGGTTGCGTGAATATAGGGTGCATGGTGGTGCGGTTGCGTGTGTATATAGGGTGCATGGTGGTGCGGTTGTGTGTGTGTGTATATAGGGTGCATGGTGGTGCGGTTGCGTGTGTGTGTGTATATAGGGTGCATGGTGGTGCGGTTGCGTGTGTGTGTATATAGGGTGCATGGTGGTGCGGTTGCGTGTGTGTGTGTATATAGGGTGCATGGTGGTGCGGTTGCGTGTGTGTGTGTATATAGGGTGCATGGTGGTGCGGTTGCGTGTGTGTATATAGGGTGCATGGTGGTGCGGTTGCGTGTGTGTGTATATAGGATGCATGGTGGTGCGGGTGCGGTTGCGTGTATTTAGGGTGCATGGTGGTGCTTGTGTTTGCGGTTGCGTGTATATAGGGTGCATGGTGGTGCGGGTGCGTGTATATAGGGTGCATGGTGGTGCGGGTGCGTGTATATAGGGTGCATGGTGGTGCGGGTGCGTGTATATAGGGTGCATGGTGGTGCGGGTGCGTGTATATAGGGTGCATGGTGGTGCGGTTGCGTGTATATAGGGTGCATGGTTGTGCGGTTGCGTGTATATAGGGTGCATGGTGGTGCGGTTGCCAGTATATAGGGTGCATGGTGGTGCGGTTGCGTGTATATAAGGTGCATGGTGGTTTGTGTGTTTGTGTATAGGGTGCATGGTGGTGCGGTTGCGTGTGTATATAGGGTGCATGGTGGTGCGGTTGCGTATATAGGTGTATGGTGGTGCGGTTGCGTGTGTGTGTATATAGGGTGCATGGTGGTGCGGTTGCGTGTATATAGGGTGCGTGGTGCGGTTGCGTGTATGTGTGTGTGCGATTGCGTGTGTGTGCGGTTGCGTGTGTGTGCGGTTGCGTGTGTGTGCGGTTGCGTGTGTGTGTGTGTGTGTGTGTGAATTAGTGTCCACATCACTCTGAAAATATAAATTAAAACTGCGCCGTGACAAAGCACGGGGGGGGGGGGGGGGGGAGATATCCCTCGTATCCTGCGCCTGTGTATTAGAGGGGGGGGGGGAGATATCCCTCGTATCCTGCGTCTGTGTATTAGGGGGGGGAGATATCCCTCGTATCCTGCGCCTGTGTATTAGGGGGTGGGAGATGTGCCTGTGTATTAGGGGGTGGGAGATGTGCCTGTGTATTAGGGGGTGGGAGATGTGCCTGTGTATTAGGGGGTGGGAGATGTGCCTGTGTATTAGGGGGTGGGAGATGTGCCTGTGTATTAGGGGGTGGGAGATGTGCCTGTGTATTAGGGGGTGGGAGATGTGCCTGTATATTAGGGGGTGGGAGATGTGCCTGTGTATTAGGGGGTGGGGTGGGAGATGTGCCTGTGTATTAGGGGGTGGGGTGGGAGATGTGCCTGTGTATTAGGGGGTGGGGTGGGAGATGTGGCTGTGTATTAGGGGGTGGGAGATGTGCCTCGTGTATACTGTGCCTGTGTATTAGGGGGTGGGAGATGTGCCTCGTGTATACTGTGCCTGTGTATTTAGGGGGTGGGAGATGTGCCTGTATATTAGGGGGTGGGGTGGGAGATGTGGCTGTGTATTAGGGGGTGGGAGATGTGCCTCGTGTATACTGTGCCTGTGTATTAGGGGGTGGGAGATGTGCCTCGTGTATACTGTGCCTGTGTATTAGGGGGTGGGAGATGGGCCTGTGTATTAGGGGGTGGGAGATGGGCCTGTGTATTAGGTGGTGGGAGATGGGCCTGTGTATTAGGGGGTGGGAGATGGGCCTGTGTATTAGGGGGTGGGAGGTGTGCCTGTGTATTAGGGGGGGGGAGATGTGCCTCTGTATTAGGGTGTGGGCCTGTAAGGTGTGGGAGGGGGCTGGTACTTGTGCCCCTGCTGCAGGGATGTTTAAATGCCGCCATTTTGTTAGGCACAACTTCCCTGGACACATACACCAGCGCCCCCTACAGAGGGCAGCATCTCCGGGGGTCCCTGGAACTGAAAATAACGGGGTTCAGCTCTGGTGACCCCCCCCCCCCCCCCCCTACTTCAAAATCTGGAACACAACCAATATGTAGGGTGAGGGGTTCTGCAGCTTTAACTCTTTATTCTGCTATACAGGGTCTGACCGGCACTATTCTGCCCTGGGGTCAGCGGGATACCGGCAGCATTACCTGTAACTGCCTGTGCCTCTTTCTAAGGGATTTATATAGCTGTCCAATAGGAAGCAACCACTGACCTTACACCTTCCTATTGGCTTGCGATTTGGCAGCCATTTTGTTTCCCCAGAAGGAAATTTTACCTGGTAAGTATCTCAGAACCCAGGGGAGCCTCCAGAGCTGAAAATGGGGGGTGTGGCTCATGTGGTGGGGGGCTCTGTGTCCCCCCCTACTAAAATAAAATCATATGCGCTGAAAAGGGGATAATTTCTCCATTAATGTGCCCCCCTAATGCTGCCGCTCAGGTGGGGGTATACAGAGCTTCCTGGGCCCTATAGAAGGTCACGGGTTCACCTCTCCTCCCTCTGTCCCACAGCTGCAGGGGTGAGGGGTAACTATCTGCCCACCATGTAAGGGGGTGCCACGCCTGTGACCACGTGACTTGTGTATGTGCAGGGTTAATACTCCTAGCCCCCGTGCTGTCTCCTCTTACCCCCCTGCAGGGCCCTGAAAATGAGCCCAATCTCCCCCCAAACTCTTTGCCCTCTCACACTTGTGATCCCCTGGGCTTAAAGGGGCAATTCATGGGGGGTTATTTAATGGGGGGGCTTTGCGACTCGCTCATCACGCCACCCCCTCTTATAGGGGTGCTGGTAGCCCCTCCACTAAGTATCTTTGCAAGCAGGGGGTCCCCCGTGGAGCTGAAATGAATGGGGGTTCAGCTCTGGATACCGCCCCCCTGCTTCAGTCCTGTTATCCGCTAACCCCTAAACACGTGGCCTGCTCGGCTCACCCCCAGTTACCCCAATAACCCCAGAACCGGCCACGCTCGCTGTTAACCCTTTGTGTGCTGTGTATGTAGCACAACTACACGAGATACCTGAACGTCGGCGTACCTCTAGGATAACGGGGTACCCTGTTTTATATAATAGGGGATTGTTACCCAGTGACACAGCCTATTTTGGGATGGGAAACGGCAGCGGGATTTAGGGTTTAAAGCTGGTGCGTGGACGCGGGGTGTAAGGGGGCGAGATCCCCTTTGTATGCCATAAACCGGCAGCGAATGGTGTCTCTGTGCCGCGTAATGTTTAATGGGGATCGGGGATCTCGGCGTGTGCCTCCTTACTGCTGCAATGTCTCCTAATTAAGGGCTCGTTACCCTGAGATCTTGCGTGTTAATGCGGATTTGTATTCTGACGTTGCGTTCTGCTTCTGTATTTGGGGGATAATATACAATGGGTAACATGGCGGCTTTTTAATCCTAAATTGGTGTTTCTAATGCCTCTTGTTTGGGGGGAAATAATGCACATGGTTAGCATGACATAGGCTTCATCAACGTGTCCCCCCATGGGTGGTGTAATGTGGGAACATGTCACGCTGAGGTGTCTGTCCTAATGTCCCCTGACCCAGTTCTGGGGTTACTTCACTCCTTGGTTCCCAGTTGCTTGTCCCTGTTACTTCTGACCGTCTCTCTCTCCTTCTCTTGCAGGTGGGAAGATTCCCCCGGGCTGGACGTGGATTTCTCATGTTTTGTCTGTTGGGGCAGATTTTTGCCCCTGTCTCACTACGTCAGTCCTGAACTTGCCTCCTGGAGGGGCCTTTTCCTTTGCGAGTCCCCCGGTGATGGGGGGGGGTAAGCGCAGGACTGGGGCAGCGACGCTTGTTACGGCTGCTCTGTGAAGAACCTTTGGGTCACTGTCTTCATACGTTGGACCTGCTGATGGAGAGGAGATCCCTGCAGACATTGTCTTTATATATATATGTCAAGCCGGAGTCAAGCCGGAGTCAAGCCGGAGTCAAGCCGGAGTCAAGCCGGAGTCAAGCCGGAGTCAAGCCGGAGTCAAGCCGGAGTCAAGCCGGAGTCAAGCCGGAGTCAAGCCGGAGTCAAGCCGGAGTCAAGCCGGAGTCAAGCCGGAGTCAAACCGGAGTCAAACCGGAGTCAAACCGGAGTCAAACCGGAGTCAAACCGGAGTCAAACCGGAGTCAAACCGGAGTCAAACCGGAGTCAAACCGGAGTCAAACCGGAGTCAAACCGGAGTCAAACCGGAGTCAAACCGGAGTCAAACCGGAGTCAAACCGGAGTCAAACCGGAGTCAAACCGGAGTCAAACCGGAGTCAAACCGGAGTCAAACCGGAGTCAAACCGGAGTCAAACCGGAGTCAAACCGGAGTCAAACCGGAGTCAAACCGGAGTCAAACCGGAGTCAAACCGGAGTCAAACCGGAGTCAAACCGGAGTCAAACCGGAGTCAAACCGGAGTCAAACCGGAGTCAAACCGGAGTCAAACCGGAGTCAAACCGGAGTCAAACCGGAGTCAAACCGGTTAGAAAATCAAGATCTTACAGATGCAGAGTCCAGATCTTCCTCCAAAATTAACTCCAGACACTTTCAATGTTGCAGTCACACATGGGGTTCTGGCCTTGCTGGAGGTTTGGGGGTTCTGGCCTTGCTGGAGGTTTGGGGGTTCTATGTATGATCACGTAAGGATTAGCTGCAGCAATATCATGCAATGATGTGACCTGGGATAACTAGTAGAGATGTCGGTTACCAGTGATCTTCTCCTGCTGGTTAAAGCCTCACCACTAGTGGCCCCCATCTCTGTGGCCCCTGTGGGAAGAGCTCTTATCAGTGGTTACAGATAACGGACACCCCAGCCATAGACAAGCTAGTCACTGATGAAATCCTTATACAAGCCCAGTGGGGGACACTCGGGGCCATTGGAATAGTGCCATTCAGTCTTGGCAGTGGACACAACTCTCAATGGTGGTGACTCCAGTTGCTTATCTAGAACCCCACAATGCACTGCTTTCTGGGGGATCTGTGTATAACCAGAAGTGTAATCAGATCCTGGATTATTCACCCCTAATGTTTCCTAGAGGGAGATTGCGCCATGTCTGCGTGGGGGATGAATACTGCAAAACCAGGACTGGCGGAGCCTGGCAATTAGGAAGCCTTGAGCAGAGGATGGGGGTCCCAAGGTAATGCAATCCCCTGAGTGCCTGGATTGGGTGGGGGTGATTTCAGGGAGACGATATAAATGAACCATTTTTTCCAGTAGGGGTGAAGGGGGCGTCCCCCCTAATAAATACAGAGAGGTCTGTATACAGCTGGGGTGGGGCAGAGATTAGGGGGTAGGGCAGAGATTAGGGAGGGGGCAGGGGGGGGGGTTTATATAAAGAACAGACTTTAGTGGCAGGGAGATCTTGGCAGTAAAAGTGATGCTGATAATCACGAGGCCGGTACATGGGGGTTTTAGCAGCTAAAGCCCCAGTTCCCACGGACCCCCTCCCTAAATCACAGAGCCCGGCATTGTACCGGATGGGGATGGTCCTTCTGGGCCGGTTCCGTGTTCTGCCGTCTCCCCACCTCTTCATGTGACAGATCTGCAGCGCACATGTTCCCTAGTAGTATTTGTGCTGGTCTTGGGGGTGGGAGAGAGACTCTTTACCACTAACTGCAAATACTCTGTCCTATTACCCCTTTTCTGCCAGGGGGGCCTGTAACCCCTCGCTCCCCACTCATTGAGTGGCTGGATCTTATGCCCCTTTCTGTTACCAACGAGTTAATGTTTTGGACGTCTCCCTCGGGGAGGGCGAGGGGGCAAAGCGCTTTACTCCTTTGGGTAAGAGGGTCTCCCGCACAGTACCACTGCTTTATTCCACTGGCCAATCCTGGGCTTATTCTGCTTCATTGGCATGAGGATCCGTTCCCAGTGGGTGTCCGGTATACAGAGGAATAGAGATTACCAGTAATAAGCAGGGAGCGTGTAGTATGCTGTGAGGCCAGAGTCCCCATGTTAGGGCCATTCACACGCGTGTGCAGGGGGCAGGCGGTCTCAGGATATGGGATCAGGGTCAGAGGTCAGACCATACTGACAACATCTGCAAACCCGTTTACGGGAGATTGGGCAGAAAAATACGGGACGTCCCCTCAGCTTCCATACACCTGCCCCGGGATAATGGGAAAACTCATCAAATCAGGGGGTACACAGAAATCGTGGGGTCCGGGACAAATATAGGAAGCAGCCCCCCCCCCCCTGGATACTGGGAGGCGGAGAAGGTATGGGCCTGAGGGAGAGGGAAAAAGCAGGTATGGGGGTGTCACGTACAGTACACCTGTGAGCACGTGACCTGTATATGGGACAAAGGTTAATACACATAGCTATCCACAGGGTCCCCCAAATGAACAAATCTCCCCTCAATCTGTCCCCAATATACCATCTGTGACGGGCAGCACACGTGTGAGCACGTGACATATATGTAACCGGGGTTAATACACACGGCTAACTCGCTGCCCCACCTGTCTCCTACGCAAGGTACTTACAACAGGTTCATATTTACCCTCACTCTGTTACAATATATATATTTATCCCACCGCTGCCACCACCAAAGGAATTATTCACAGATAAACGTACAGAGTCTCTGGTCTCTGTTTATTAAAACTATGTCCTTATAACACACAGGAATCTGTTGTAGCAAAATGTGCCCGAAAACTACAGTACTCTCTACAAAGCGTGCAACAGTTCAATCATTTCAGCTTTAATATACAAAATATACAGTGTTTAGGTTACAGATTATTAGGAGAACAGGAGCATACAGTTATAAGAAATGCAGACAGTGTCATCAAATAAAAAGATAAAGAATTTCTATACGTTACCAGTAACACAAAGGTAACGTATAGGTCTGGCGTTGAAAAGTGCGAGACTTCACGTATCTTGTTGACGTCAGATACTCCCTTGGTTGAAATGTAACTCCTAATGAACAAAATAGGGCTTTATATGCGATCACCTTTCTGTAATATATATATATATATATATATATATATATAATCTCTCAACCCCCTTATAACGCTGCGCTTGGGGTCCAAAGAATCACACCGCGCTATAAGCGGATCGCGTTAGAAATAATGTACCATTGTATGTATTATACAATAAAGTATTTAAGATACCAATAATCGTGTTGTAAAGTATTCATACATACGAAAATTGGGAGCCACGCGTACACCGCGCTATAAGTGGATTCGCGTTGTAACGGGGTTGATATATATATATATATATATATATATCTCTCAAATAGAAATATTACTGTATGCTCATTTGCATGTCCTAGACAGGTCTGCAGCCCTGCCTTTCACCATTATCACCCAGCGCACTGCTCCCAGTGCAGCAAGGGATTCTGGGAAATGACATGCAAATGAGCACTCAGTGCCACCTTTTGCTTCAAAACCATATAACGTGTGTGTGTGTGTGTGTGTGTGTGTGTGTGTGTGTGTGTGTGTGTGTGTGTGTGTGTGTGTGTGTGTGTGTGTGTGTGTGTGTGTGTGTGTGTCCCAATCTCTGACCCTCCCATACCTGTGAGCACTTCCAATTAACCCCTCAAATGCCAGCCGGCTCCGCGTCATTTCCAAAGCGTTGCCTGAATATGGGGTGCGATTCCCCCAATGCGCCGATGTCTCTATTCTAAGCGCTAAATGCGAGAACGGATCTGGGTATTTTCTGGGTATCGAGCATTATTCGGAAACACACTACACTTTATTTCTCAATTTTCCCCAATTATTCATTTTTCTCCCTTTTTTTTTCGGCGCTAAATCTCTGCGCTGGGTTTTTCTTTATTTTATAATCCCCGTGGAATAAGAAAGTATTTCCCCGGCTGCTTTATTCCCATTGGGGACGGTTCACCCCGGACGCCACTTTTATATATTCTGCGTGTTTCTAGCGTATATATTCTGCGTGTTTCTAGCGTATATATTCTGCGTGTTTCTAGCGTATATATTTTGCGTGTATTTTTAAGACAATTTGTAACCAATGTTAACCTCTCATGTGTATTAATGTGTTCTGATTAAACCCAGATAGGGGAGCGGTGAGAAGGGGAACCGCAGTGACGGGCCTCAGGGTGCCGGCTGTGGGACAGCACCCCCGGATTCCCTGCAGGTAAGGAGGTGACTGGGTGCCCCCCCCCCCTGTATAGGGACCCAGTGAATGCACGTAGCCGGGCTCAGCACAAGCTGCATATTCACCTCTCACAGGGGCAGGTGTGTGTAATGCCCATATTTATCCTACAGACTAACTGCCCCTGCGTCTGAGGGAACCTTGTTCCTGCGTCTCCCTGCGTCTGAGGGAACCTTGTTCCTGCGTCTCCCTGCGTCTGAGGGCACCTTGTTCCTGCGTCTCCCTGCGTCTGAGGGAACCTTGTTCCTGGGTCTCCCTGCGTCTGAGGGAACCTTGTTCCTGCGTCTCCCTGCGTCTGAGGGAACCTTGTTCCTGGGTCTCCCTGCGTCTGAGGGAACCTTGTTCCTGCGTCTCCCTGCGTCTGAGGGAACCTTGTTCCTGCGTCTCCCTGCGTCTGAGGGAACCTTGTTCCTGCGTCTCCCTGCGTCTGAGGGAACCTTGTTCCTGGGTCTCCCTGCGTCTGAGGGAACCTTGTTCCTGCGTCTCCCTGCGTCTGAGGGAACCTTGTTCCTGCGTCTCCCTGCGTCTGAGGGAACCTTGTTCCTGGGTCTCCCTGCGTCTGAGGGAACCTTGTTCCTGCGTCTGAGGGAACCTTGTTCCTGCGTCTGAGGGAACCTTGTTCCTGCGTCTCCCTGATATCTCCCTCATCTCCTGCACTTTAATCCCAGGGGGGCAGAGACTCGGCTAACTGCGGGCTGACCTCCTCCTGATGGGATGTTCTCCCTGAATGGGTCCAGACACGTGAGGTTCTCCAGCTCCAAAACCAAACCCCTTCTCCTGTCATCAATGTTATTCGGGCCGGATAAGGCCCGAGTCCTGGGGCCGGATAAGGCCCGAGTCCTGGGGCCGGATAAGGCCCGAGTCCCGGGCCCGGATAAGGCCCGAGTCCCGGGCCCGGATAAGGCCCGAGTCCCGGGCCCGGATAAGGCCCGAGTCCCAGGCCCGGATAAGGCCCGAGTCCCGGGCCCGGAGAAGGCCCGAGTCCTGGGCCTGGGAGGCTGTGGGCAGCTGGTACTCACACATTAGGAAAGGGTTAGAGCCGGTGCTGATCCAGTAACCCAGTTCTGCGGTTCCACGCGCCCCCGGCCTCATGGTACATGTGCATCCTAATGCCGGGGGATGAGGTTGGATCGTCGCTGGTGATATAGAAGTGACACCGGTCCTGATCCGAGGACGGCTGCTCTGTGTATTACCGCTCACTAAGCTTCGCATTAATACACAGCTCCGGTGTCTGCTCTCCAACGCATTTCGCACCATCACAGTACTCATTTATCCTTGATAAAGTAGTGATAGTGCGAAACGCGTAGGAGAGCTGTGTACCTCCCTTTTTTTTTTTTTTTTAACAATCTCCGGGTATGGACACCTATCTACAATTAAGACAAAAGTGAGTTCCACCCGGAATAAGAATGATGTTTTAGACACCCCCCCCCCCCCCCCAATGAGGTGATTGACGAGTGTGGGACACCCCACCTTCTCTGGGCCTTCAGGGGGATATTTGTCATATTTGCAACCAACACCCACCTCCCAGGATCGGATAACATGTTTGCCCCTTTAACGGATACAAACCATTATGGGGTTTGCTGTTCCTGTGTAATTATTATTTGGGTTTATTGCTTGAGCGGCCGACACTTTTATTTTACGATTTCTAATACTTCCCTTGCATTGAGATTTGGGAATTATTGTCAGGGAGAAAGCAGAACAATCCTGCAAGGAGGGGGGGTACATGGAGAGAGGGCGAAGGGTAGAGGGTGCATCTCCTCTTTCCCCTCCTTCCCTTTCTACCTCCCCGTCTACCCCCTCTTAACCCCCATCCCGTCATGCCCCTCCCCCTCTTCACCCCCTCCTCTCCCATTCACCTCTCCTCCATCCTCACACCTCACTCCATCCCCCCCTCCCTTATCATCCCACTTCCATCTCATCCCTTCCTCTCCCGCCCCCCCCACCTTCCTCACCCCCATTCCACTCCCTCTATCATCCCCTCTCCCCTTTCAATCCCCCTCCCTCATACTCCCTACATCCCTCCCTCTCATCTCCTCCCTCCCATCCCCCTCAATATCATCATCCCCTCTCCCCTTTCAATCCCCCTCCCTCATACTCCCTACATCCCTCCCTCTCATCTCCTCCCTCCCATCCCCCTCATCTTCCCTCCCTCCCCTCATATCCCCCTCCTCCTCATCCCTCTCAACTCCTCCCTCCCCCTCATCTTCCCTCCCTCCCCTCCTCCATCGCTCCCACTCCCCTCAATCCCCCTCCCTCATCTCCCTACCTCCCCCCCCTCACCCCCTCCCCTCTCAACTCCTCCTCCCTCCCATCCCCCCTCTCATATCCCCCCCCCCCCATCGCTCCCCCCCCCCCATCGCTCCCCCCCCCCCCCCCAGTAACACAGAACACACACCAGCCGCAGGAATCAAACAGAAACGTGTTTGTTTTAATATAAAGATAAAAGTTTTGTGCAGAAGGTAAAACGTGTAAAAACAGTCGCCGTTCCTCGCGAGAAAACAAACAAAAAAAAACCTTCAAAAAGGAGAAAAACACACGGAAAAAAAATCCTTTTTCACATAAAAACTCTGACGCGTCTTTTTATTTTTACAGATTTTTTTTTTCTTCCTTTTTTCTTCATTATTTTTATTATTTCGTCTCGAAGACAAACCCCCCCCTCCCCCCTAATTAAAACGTTTTTTTTTTTGCTGGTGGTCAGTGGCGTAATTTCGGTATAACACAGTGCGTCCGACGCGGTGCGCGGGAGGGGAGAACGGATTTCACAGCTGTCTAGTGGTTAGAGAATCGGTCATAATGTATCTTCCCGCCCCCCGCCCCCCCCCCACCACCAATGGGCGATGAGACGAAATAAGGAAGCGACGCCTTCGTTGGCCGCCATCTTTGTGGCCCAGTCCCACGCAGGGGCAGAGCGAGACGCGGACCGGTGTAATGGGCTCAAGATCCGGAACCCAATGTGTCATGGGTTCAATGCTCGGGAAACCACCAGGGTCTTCCACTGGCCAACTCAACGGCCGCCCACAGGTCCCTGCTTCAGCACAGGTGGCTCAGTCAATGACCGACAACCCCCACCTGTGCTGAAGCAGGTGGCCCTTGAGGACTGGAATCTGTAATCCCATTGGGAACCGCCGTGAAGTTAAGAAAAAAAAAAAAAGCACTTGGGCGTCCAACACACTCCTCCGCCATTTTGGAAACAACCGCCATTTTGGAAAAGTACAGACATCCGGGTTACACGCAGCTGCTTGTTAAGGGTCCAAGACGCGTAAAAAATGGCCTCGTCCATTGTGTGTCTTGTTGTTTCCGGGACATATTTGGGCGCCGGGTTCGGAGACGGACGGTAAACGTTGAAGAGACGCAGAAGTGAGTGCGCCAAGTGCGCCGTGGTGGAAAGTGGGACTGAGCCTTATTAACGCTAACACGCCGCAGGGGGCGGCTTCATTTCCCCTCCACCGCCCCCCCACTGGGTTACACAGTGTCACATCTCCCCCGTCAGGACGCGGAACGCGTTGCCGGGAGAGATTCAGTCTCGTATAAAGTCTCCCGCTGCTTTTTCTCGGTCTATTCTCAATCCCGTGGGAGGGGGACCCCAGAGAGGCGCCGACTTCCATCTGAAGGGTGGGGGGTAATTGTCCATCCTGGGGTGGGGTATCCACACCTCTCCCTCTTTCTTGTAGAGACTCGTTTAATTAATGTGGAACCCCCCCCCCCCATGGCGGAGGGAGCGGTGCACGAGGGGGTGAGGGGAAAGGGGGAGGGGAGAGGCAGAAGAGGAGGGGAGGAAGAGGGGGGAGGCAGAAGAGGGGGGAGGCAGAAGAGGGGGGAGGCAAAAGAGGAGGAAGAGGGGGGAGGCAGAAGAGGGGGGAGGCAAAAGAGGAGGAAGAGGGGGGAGGCAGAAGAGGAGGAAGAGGGGGAGGCAGAAGAGGAGGAAGAGGGGGGAGGCAGAAGAGGAGGAAGAGGGGGGAGGCAGAAGAGGAGGAAGAGGGGGGAGGCAGAAGAGGGGGAGGCAGCAGAGGAGGAAGAGGGGGAGGCAGAAGAGGAGGAAGAGGGGGGAGGCAGAAGAGGAGGGGGGAGGCAGAAGAGGAGGAAGAGGGGAGGCAGAAGAGGAGGAGGAGGGGGGAGGCAGAAGAGGAGGAAGAAGGGTGAGGCGGAAGAGGGGGGAGGCAGAAGAGGAGGAGGAGAGGGGGAGGTGGGAACAGGGGGGAGGCAGAACAGGAGGAAGAGGGGGAAGGCAGAAGAGGAGGAAGAGGGGGAGGCAGAAGAGGAGGAAGAGGGGGGAGGCAGAAGAGGAGGAGGGGGAGGCGGAAGAGGAGGAGGAGAGGGGGAGGTGGGAAGAGGGGGAGGCGGAAGAGGGGGGAGGCAGAAGAGAAGGAGGGGGAGGCAGAAGAGGAGGAGGAAGGAAAAAAGGAAAGGGGAAAAGAGGAGGAGAGGAGGGAGAAGAGGAGGGAGGAATGGCGTAGAGGGAACGGAGGGGGGGGGGGGGTGGGGCGGAGGAGGCTGTGCGTGAGCTGGTGCCCGTCCCGATTCCTTGTTGCCCCCGGTGTGCTCCGGCGAGGGGGTGTCAGGGCGAGTGAGTGGAGGGGTTGCTGCGCGTGGAGCTGGGGGACAGGCTTGGGCTGCAGCTCCCGGGGGGCACGGGAGCGGGGTCTCTGGGGGCGGCCCCCCCCGGAGCCCCCGAGCTGTCCAACCCCTCCGAATTCTCCAACATCTCCTGGATGAGGGGCGGCATCGAGCCGGGTATCTCCATCTTCAGGGTGATCACCCTCTCCGCGCCTGGAACACACACACACGCGCGTCAGTTAGAGCGTCAGCTCTGGGACAACCTGCGGCTGCTCCGATGCCCGAGCCCAACGCACGTTTCATCCTCTCAGAGGGAAGTGTAATAACTCCGCTCAGGCAATAATTGTACTGTATGTGTGTGTGTGTGTGTGTGTCTGGAGAGCTCAAGGGAGGTGTGTGTATCCAGCTGTATATCGGGAGGGAGGGGTGTGTATATCGGGAGAGGTGTGTATATATAGCTGTATATCGGGAGAGGTGTGTATATCTAGCTGTATATCGGGAGGGAGAGGTGTGTATATCCAGCTGTATATCGGGAGAGGTGTGTATATCTAGCTGTATATCGGGAGGGAGAGGTGTGTATATCCAGCTGTATATCGGGAGGGAGAGGTGTGTATATCGGGAGAGGTGTGTATATATAGCTGTATATCGGGAGAGGTGTGTATATCCAGCTGTATATCGGGAGGGAGAGGTGTGTATATCCAGCTGTATATCGGGAGAGGTGTGTATATCTAGCTGTATATCGGGAGGGAGAGGTGTGTATATCCAGCTGTATATCGGGAGGGAGAGGTGTGTATATCGGGAGAGGTGTGTATATATAGCTGTATATCGGGAGAGGTGTGTATATCCAGCTGTATATCGGGAGAGGTGTGTATATCCAGCTGTATATCGGGAGGGAGGGGTGTGTATATCTAGCTGTATATCGGGAGGGAGAGGTGTGTATATCCAGCTGTATATCGGGAGGGAGAGGTGTGTATATCCAGCTGTATATCGGGAGGGAGAGGTGTGTATATCCAGCTGTATATCGGGAGGGAGAGGTGTGTATATCTAGCTGTATATCGGGAGAGGTGTGTATATATAGCTGTATATCGGGAGAGGTGTGTATATATAGCTGTATATCGGGAGGGAGAGGTGTGTATATCTAGCTGTATATCGGGAGGGAGAGGTGTGTATATCCAGCTGTATATCGGGAGGGAGAGGTGTGTATATCTAGCTGTATATCGGGAGAGGTGTGTATATATAGCTGTATATCGGGAGAGGTGTGTATATATAGCTGTATATCGGGAGGGCGGGTGTATATCTAGCTGTATATCGGGAGGGAGAGGTGTGTATATCCAGCTGTATATCGGGAGAGGTGTGTATATCTAGCTGTATATCGGGAGGGAGAGGTGTGTATATCCAGCTGTATATCGGGAGAGGTGTGTATATCTAGCTGTATATCGGGAGGGAGAGGTGTGTATATCCAGCTGTATATCGGGAGGGAGAGGTGTGTATATCGGGAGGGAGAGGTGTGTATATCTAGCTGTATATCGGGAGGGAGGGGTGTGTATATCCAGCTGTATATCGGGAGGGAGGGGTGTGTATATCCAGCTGTATATCGGGAGAAAGAAGTGTGTATATCTAGCTGTATATCGGGAGAGAGAGGTGTGTATATCCAGCTGTATATCGGGAGGGAGAGGTGTGTATATCTAGCTGTATATCGGGAGAGAGAGGTGTGTATATCTAGCTGTATATCGGGAGGGAGAGGTGTGTATATCCAGCTGTATATCGGGAGGGAGAGGTGTGTATATCTAGCTGTATATCGGGAGAGGTGTGTATATATAGCTGTATATCGGGAGAGGTGTGTATATATAGCTGTATATCGGGAGAGGTGTGTATATATAGCTGTATATCGGGAGAGGTGTGTATATATAGCTGTATATCGGGAGGGCGGGTGTATATCTAGCTGTATATCGGGAGGGAGAGGTGTGTATATCCAGCTGTATATCGGGAGAGGTGTGTATATCTAGCTGTATATCGGGAGGGAGAGGTGTGTATATCCAGCTGTATATCGGGAGAGGTGTGTATATCTAGCTGTATATCGGGAGGGAGAGGTGTGTATATCCAGCTGTATATCGGGAGGGAGAGGTGTGTATATCCAGCTGTATATCGGGAGGGAGAGGTGTGTATATCGGGAGGGAGAGGTGTGTATATCTAGCTGTATATCGGGAGGGAGAGGTGTGTATATCTAGCTGTATATCGGGAGGGAGAGGTGTGTATATCCAGCTGTATATCGGGAGGGAGAGGTGTGTATATCTAGCTGTATATCGGGAGGGAGAGGTGTGTATATCTAGCTGTATATCGGGAGAGGTGTGTATATCTAGCTGTATATCGGGAGGGAGAGGTGTGTATATCTAGCTGTATATCGGGAGGGAGAGGTGTGTATATCTAGCTGTATATCGGGAGAGAGAGGTGTGTATATCCAGCTGTATATCGGGAGGGAGAGGTGTGTATATCTAGCTGTATATCGGGAGGGAGAGGTGTGTATATATAGCTGTATATCGGGAGGGAGAGGTGTGTATATCTAGCTGTATATCGGGAGAGAGAGGTGTGTATATCTAGCTGTATATCGGGAGAGAGGTGTGTATATCTAGCTGTATATCGGGAGGGAGAGGTGTGTATATCCAGCTGTATATCGGGAGAGGTGTGTATATCTAGCTGTATATCGGGAGGGAGAGGTGTGTATATCCAGCTGTATATCGGGAGAGGTGTGTATATCTAGCTGTATATCGGGAGGGAGAGGTGTGTATATCCAGCTGTATATCGGGAGGGAGAGGTGTGTATATCCAGCTGTATATCGGGAGGGAGAGGTGTGTATATCGGGAGGGAGAGGTGTGTATATCTAGCTGTATATCGGGAGGGAGAGGTGTGTATATCTAGCTGTATATCGGGAGGGAGAGGTGTGTATATCTAGCTTTATATCGGGAGATGTGTGTATATCCAGCTGTATATCGGGAGGGAGAGGTGTGTATATCCAGCTGTATATCGGGAGGGAGAGGTGTGTATATCCAGCTGTATATCGGGAGGGAGAGGTGTGTATATCCAGCTGTATATCGGGAGGGAGAGGTGTGTATATCCAGCTGTATATCGGGAGGGAGAGGTGTGTATATCTAGCTGTATATCGGGAGGGAGAGGTGTGTATATCTAGCTTTATATCGGGAGAGGTGTGTATATCCAGCTGTATATCGGGAGGGAGAGGTGTGTATATCCAGCTGTATATCGGGAGGGAGAGGTGTGTATATCCAGCTGTATATCGGGAGGGAGGGGTGTGTATATCTAGCTGTATGTTGGGAGGGAGAGGTGTGTATATCCAGCTGTATATCGGGAGGGAGAGGTGTGTATATCGGGAGAGGTGTGTATATCGGGAGAGGTGTGTATATCGGGAGAGGTGTGTATATCGGGAGAGGTGTGTATATCGGGAGAGGTGTGTATATCGGGAGAGGTGTGTATATCGGGAGAGGTGTGTATATCGGGAGAGGTGTGTATATCGGGAGAGGTGTGTATATCGGGAGAGGTGTGTATATCGGGAGAGGTGTGTATATCGGGAGAGGTGTGTATATCTAGCTGTATATCGGGAGAGGTGTGTATATATAGCTGTATATCGGGAGGGAGAGGTGTGTATATCGGGAGAGGTGTGTATATCTAGCTGTATATCGGGAGAGGTGTGTATATCTAGCTGTATATCGGGAGAGGTGTGTATATCTAGCTGTATATCGGGAGAGGTGTGTATATATCTAGCTGTATATCGGGAGAGGTGTGTATATATAGCTGTATATCGGGAGAGGTGTGTATATATAGCTGTATAGCGGGAGAGGTGTGTATATATAGCTGTATAGCGGGAGAGGTGTGTATATATAGCTGTATATCGGGAGAGGTGTGTATATATAGCTGTATATCGGGAGGGAGAGGTGTGTATATCGGGAGAGGTGTGTATATCTAGCTGTATATCGGGAGAGGTGTGTATATCTAGCTGTATATCGGGAGAGGTGTGTATATCTAGCTGTATATCGGGAGAGGTGTGTATATCTAGCTGTATATCGGGAGAGGTGTGTATATCTAGCTGTATATCGGGAGAGGTGTGTGTATATCTAGCTGTATATCGGGAGAGGTGTGTGTATATCTAGCTGTATATCGGGAGAGGTGTGTATATATAGCTGTATATCGGGAGAGGTGTGTATATATAGCTGTATAGCGGGAGAGGTGTGTATATATAGCTGTATATCGGGAGAGGTGTGTATATATAGCTGTATATCGGGAGGGAGAGGTGTGTATATCGGGAGAGGTGTGTATATATAGCTGTATATCGGGAGGGAGAGGTGTGTATATCCAGCTGTATATCGGGAGGGAGAGGTGTGTATATATAGCTGTATATCGGGAGAGGTGTGTATATCTAGCTGTATATCGGGAGAGGTGTGTATATATAGCTGTATATCGGGAGAGGTGTGTATATCTAGCTGTATATCGGGAGAGGTGTGTATATATAGCTGTATATCGGGAGAGGTGTGTATATATAGCTGTATATCGGGAGAGGTGTGTATATCGGGAGAGATGTGTATATATAGCTGTATATCGGGAGAGGTGTGTGTATATATAGCTGTATAGCGGGAGAGGTGTGTATATATAGCTGTATATCGGGAGAGGTGTGTATATATAGCTGTATATCGGGAGGGAGAGGTGTGTATATCGGGAGAGGTGTGTATATATAGCTGTATATCGGGAGGGAGAGGTGTGTATATCCAGCTGTATATCGGGAGGGAGAGGTGTGTATATATAGCTGTATATCGGGAGAGGTGTGTATATCTAGCTGTATATCGGGAGAGGTGTGTATATATAGCTGTATATCGGGAGGGAGAGGTGTGTATATCGGGAGAGGTGTGTATATATAGCTGTATATCGGGAGGGAGAGGTGTGTATATCCAGCTGTATATCGGGAGGGAGAGGTGTGTATATATAGCTGTATATCGGGAGAGGTGTGTATATATAGCTGTATCTCGGGAGAGGTGTGTATATATAGCTGTATATCGGGAGAGGTGTGTATATATAGCTGTATATCGGGAGAGGTGTGTATATCGGGAGAGATGTGTATATATAGCTGTATATCGGGAGGGAGAGGTGTGTATATCCAGCTGTATATCGGGAGGGAGAGGTGTGTATATATAGCTGTATATCGGGAGAGGTGTGTATATCTAGCTGTATATCGGGAGAGGTGTGTATATATAGCTGTATATCGGGAGAGGTGTGTATATCTAGCTGTATATCGGGAGAGGTGTGTATATATAGCTGTATATCGGGAGAGGTGTGTATATATAGCTGTATATCGGGAGAGGTGTGTATATCGGGAGAGATGTGTATATATAGCTGTATATCGGGAGAGGTGTGTATATCTAGCTGTATATCGGGAGAGGTGTGTATATATAGCTGTATATCGGGAGAGGTGTGTATATCTAGCTGTATATCGGGAGAGGTGTGTATATATAGCTGTATATCGGGAGAGGTGTGTATATATAGCTGTATATCGGGAGAGGTGTGTATATCGGGAGAGATGTGTATATATAGCTGTATATCGGGAGAGGTGTGTATATATAGCTGTATAGCGGGAGAGGTGTGTATATATAGCTGTATATCGGGAGAGGTGTGTATATATAGCTGTATATCGGGAGGGACAGGTGTGTATATCGGGAGAGGTGTGTATATATAGCTGTATATCGGGAGGGAGAGGTGTGTATATCCAGCTGTATATCGGGAGGGAGAGGTGTGTATATATAGCTGTATATCGGGAGAGGTGTGTATATCTAGCTGTATATCGGGAGAGGTGTGTATATATAGCTGTATATCGGGAGGGAGAGGTGTGTATATCGGGAGAGGTGTGTATATATAGCTGTATATCGGGAGGGAGAGGTGTGTATATCCAGCTGTATATCGGGAGGGAGAGGTGTGTATATATAGCTGTATATCGGGAGAGGTGTGTATATATAGCTGTATATCGGGAGAGGTGTGTATATATAGCTGTATATCGGGAGGGAGAGGTGTGTATATCGGGAGAGGTGTGTATATAAAGCTGTATATCGGGAGGGAGAGGTGTGTATATCCAGCTGTATATCGGGAGGGAGAGGTGTGTATATCTAGCTGTATATCGGGAGAGGTGTGTATATATAGCTGTATATCGGGAGAGGTGTGTATATCTAGCTGTATATCGGGAGAGGTGTGTATATATAGCTGTATATCGGGAGAGGTGTGTGTATATATAGCTGTATATCGGGAGAGGTGTGTATATCGGGAGAGGTGTGTATATATAGCTGTATATCGGGAGGGAGAGGTGTGTATATCCAGCTGTATATCGGGAGGGAGAGGTGTGTATATCTAGCTGTATATCGGGAGAGGTGTGTATATATAGCTGTATATCGGGAGAGTTGTGTATATATAGCTGTATATCGGGAGAGGTGTGTATATATAGCTGTATATCGGGAGAGGTGTGTATATCGGGAGAGGTGTGTATATATAGCTGTATATCGGGAGAGGTGTGTATATCTAGCTGTATATCGGGAGAGGTGTGTATATCTAGCTGTATATCGGGAGAGGTGTGTATATATATATAGCTGTATATCGGGAGAGGTGTGTGTATATATATATAGCTGTATATCGGGAGAGGTGTGTATATATAGCTGTATATCGGGAGAGGTGTGTATATCTAGCTGTATATCGGGAGAGGTGTATATATCTAGCTGTATATCGGGAGAGGTGTATATATAGCTGTATATCGGGAGAGGTGTGTATATCTAGCTGTATATCGGGAGAGGTGTCTATATATAGCTGTATATCGGGAGAGGTGTGTATATATAGCTGTATATCGGGAGAGGTGTGTATATCTAGCTGTATATCGGGAGAGGTGTGTATATATAGCTGTATATCGGGAGAGGTGTGTATATCTAGCTGTATATCGGGAGAGGTGTGTATATATAGCTGTATATCGGGAGAGGTGTGTATATCTAGCTGTATATCGGGAGAGGTGTGTATATCTAGCTGTATATCGGGAGAGGTGTGTGTATATATAGCTGTATATCGGGAGGGAGAGGTGTGTATATATAGCTGTATATCGGGAGAGGTGTGTATATCTAGCTGTATATCGGGAGAGGTGTGTATATAGCTGTATATCGGGAGAGGTGTGTATATCCAGCTGTATATCGGGAGGGAGAAGTGAGTATATCTAGCTGTATATCGGGAGAGGTGTGTATATCTAGCTGTATATCGGGAGACGTGTGTATATCTAGCTGTATATCGGGAGGGAGAGGTGTGTATATATAGCTGTATATTGGGAGAGGTGTGTATATCGGGAGAGGTGTGTATATATAGCTGTATATCGGGAGAGGTGTGTATATCTAGCTGTATATCGGGAGGGAGAGGTGTGTATATATAGCTGTATATTGGGAGAGGTGTGTATATATAGCTGTATATCGGGAGGGAGAGGTGTGTATATAAAGCTGTATATCGGGAGAGGTGTGTATATCGGGGGAGGTGTGTGTATATCTAGCTGTATATCGGGAGAGGTGTGTATATATAGCTGTATATCGGGAGAGGTGTGTATATCTAGCTGTATATCGGGAGAGGTGTGTATATCTAGCTGTATATCGGGAGAGGTGTGTATATCTAGCTGTATATCGGGAGGGAGAGGTGTGTATATCTAGCTGTATATCGGGAGAGGTGTGTGTATATAGCTGTATAGCGGGAGAGGTGTGTATATATAGCTGTATATCGGGAGAGGTGTGTATATATAGCTGTATATCGGGAGAGGTGTGTATATATAGCTGTATATCGGGAGAGGTGTGTATATATAGCTGTATATCGGGAGGGAGAGGTGTGTATATATAGCTGTATATCGGGAGAGGTGTGTATATATAGCTGTATATCGGGAGAGGTGTGTATATATAGCTGTATATCGGGAGAGGTGTGTATATATAGCTGTATATCGGGAGAGGTGTGTATATCTAGCTGTATATCGGGAGAGGTGTGTATATATAGCTGTATATCGGGAGGGAGAGGTGTGTATATCTAGCTGTATATCGGGAGAGGTGTGTATATATAGCTGTATATCGGGAGAGGTGTGTATATATAGCTGTATATCGGGAGAGGTGTGTATATCTAGCTGTATATCGGGAGAGGTGTGTATATATAGCTGTATATCGGGAGGGAGAGGTGTGTATATATAGCTTTATATCGGGAGAGGTGTGTATATCTAGCTGTATATCGGGAGAGGTGTGTATATAGCTGTATATCGGGAGAGGTGTGTATATCCAGCTGTATATCGGGAGGGAGAGGTGTGTATATCTAGCTGTATATCGGGAGAGGTGTGTATATCTAGCTGTATATCGGGAGAGGTGTGTATATCTAGCTGTATATCGGGAGGGAGAGGTGTGTATATATAGCTGTATATTGGGAGAGGTGTGTATATCGGGAGAGGTGTGTATATCTAGCTGTATATCGGGATAGGTGTGTATATCTAGCTGTATATCGGGAGAGGTGTGTATATCTAGCTGTATATCGGGAGGGAGAGGTGTGTATATATAGCTGTATATCGGGAGGGAGAGGTGTGTATATCTAGCTGTATATCGGGAGAGGTGTGTGTATATATAGCTGTATATCGGGAGACGTGTGTATATATAGCTGTATATCGGGAGAGGTGTGTATATCTAGCTGTATATCGGGAGAGGTGTGTATATCTAGCTGTATATCGGGAGGGAGAGGTGTGTATATCTAGCTGTATATCGGGAGAGGTGTGTGTATATATAGCTGTATATCGGGAGAGGTGTGTATATAGCTGTATAGCGGGAGAGGTGTGTATATATAGCTGTATATCGGGAGGGAGAGGTGTGTGTATATCCAGCTGTATATCGGGAGAGGTGTGTATATATAGCTGTATATCGGGAGAGGTGTGTGTATATATAGCTGTATATCGGGAGAGGTGTGTATATATAGCTGTATATCGGGAGAGGTGTGTATATATAGCTGTATATCGGGAGAGGTGTGTATATCTAGCTGTATATCGGGAGAGGTGTGTGTATATATAGCTGTATATCGGGAGGGAGAGGTGTGTATATATAGCTGTATATCGGGAGAGGTGTGTATATCTAGCTGTATATCGGGAGGGAAAGGTGTGTATATCTAGCTGTATATCGGGAGAGGTGTGTGTATATATAGCTGTATATCGGGAGAGGTGTGTATATAGCTGTATAGCGGGAGAGGTGTGTATATATAGCTGTATATCGGGAGAGGTGTGTATATATAGCTGTATATCGGGAGAGGTGTGTATATCTAGCTGTATATCGGGAGGGAGAGGTGTGTATATCTAGCTGTATATCGGGAGGGAGAGGTGTGTATATCCAGCTGTATATCGGGAGGGAGAGGGGTGTATATCCAGCTGTATATCGGGAGGGAGAGGTGTGTATATATAGCTGTATATCGGGAGGGAGAGGTGTGTATATCTAGCTGTATATCGGGAGAGGTGTGTGTATATCTAGCTGTATATCGGGAGGGAGAGGTGTGTATATATAGCTGTATATCGGGAGGGAGAGGTGTGTATATCTAGCTGTATATCGGGAGGGAGAGGTGTGTATATATAGCTGTATATCGGGAGAGGTGTGTATATATAGCTGTATATCGGGAGAGGTGTGTATATATAGCTGTATATCGGGAGGGGTGTGTATATATAGCTGTATATCGGGAGGGAGAGGTGTGTATATATAGCTGTATATCGGGAGAGGTGTGTATATATAGCTGTATATCGGGAGGGAGAGGTGTGTATATCTAGCTGTATATCGGGAGAGGTGTGTATATATAGCTGTATATCGGGAGAGGTGTGTATATATAGCTGTATATCGGGAGAGGTGTGTATATATAGCTGTATATCGGGAGAGGTGTGTATATATAGCTGTATATCGGGAGAGGTGTGTATATATAGCTGTATATCGGGAGAGGTGTGTATATATAGCTGTTTATCGGGAGAGGTGTGTATATATAGCTGTATATCGGGAGAGGTGTGTATATATAGCTGTATATCGGGAGAGGTGTGTATATATAGCTGTATATCGGGAGAGGTGTGTATATATAGCTGTATATCGGGAGAGGTATGTATATATAGCTGTATATCGGGGGAGGTGTGTATATATAGCTGTATATCGGGGGAGGTGTGTATATATAGCTGTATATCCAGCCCCCGGATTTGGCTGAATGTATAAACCCTTCGCAGCGCGCAGCCCACCCCTGGCAGAAGGAGTAGTCGCACCGGCGTCCTCCCCCCGGCAGAGGGGATCCCCGGCTGCGCCTCTCCCCCGCCCCCTCCCCCCCGGCTCACCCTTGGCACTGATGCTCCGCAGGTCGGTGATCTTCATCAGCATTTTGGGGAACATGTGGGGTTTTTTGGGGCGCCGTTTCCGGACGTAGATTTTTAGCGCCTCCAGCAGCGGCTCCTGCAGCTTGTCCACCTTGTCCGGCTGCTCCAGGTCCTGGCGGTCTGAGGCGGGGCAAAGAGTGATACTCAGTGCCGCTATACATATATATATCTCCTCCTATTACCCCATATAACCGCTTACTATAACCCCTCCTATTACCCCATATACCCCCTCCCTATAACCCCTCCTATTACCCCTTATACCCCCTCCCTATAACCCCTCCTATTACCCCATATACCCCCTCCCTATAACTCCTATTACCTCATATACCCCCTCCCTATTACCCCATATACCCCCTCCCTATAACTCCTCCTATTACCCCATATAACCCCTCCCTATAACCCCTCCTATTACCCCATATAACCCCTCCCTATAACTCATCCCATTATCCCATATACCCCCTCCCTATAACCCCTCCTATTACCCCATATACCCCCTCCCTATAACTCCCCCTATTACCCCATATAACCGCTTACTATAACCCCTCCTATTACCCCATATACCCCCTCCCTATAACCCCTCCTATTACCCCTTATACCCCCTCCCTATAACCCCTCCTATTACCCCATATACCCCCTCCCTATAACTCCTCCTATTACCCCATATACCCCCTCCCTATAACTCCTATTACCTCATATACCCCCTCCCTATTACCCCATATACCCCCTCCCTATAACTCCTCCTATTACCCCATATAACCCCTCCCTATAACCCCTCCTATTACCCCATATACCCCCTCCCTATAACTCCCCCTATTACCCCATATAACCGCTTACTATAACCCCTCCTATTACCCCATATACCCCCTCCCTATAACCCCTCCTATTACCCCTTATACCCCCTCCCTATAACCCCTCCTATTACCCCATATACCCCCTCCCTATAACTCCTCCTATTACCCCATATACCCCCTCCCTATAACTCCTATTACCTCATATACCCCCTCCCTATTACCCCATATACCCCCTCCCTATAACTCCTCCTATTACCCCATATACCCCCTCCCTATAACCCCTCCTATTACCCCTTATACCCCCTCCCTATAACCCCTCCTATTACCCCATATACCCCCTCCCTATAACTCCTCCTATTACCCCATATACCCCCTCCCTATAACTCCTATTACCTCATATACCCCCTCCCTATTACCCCATATACCCCCTCCCTATAACTCCTCCTATTACCCCATATAACCCCTCCCTATAACCCCTCCTATTACCCCATATACCCCCTCCCTATAACTCCCCCTATTACCCCATATAACCCCTCCCTATAACCCCTCCTATTACCCCATATAACCCCTCCCTATAACTCCTCCCATTATCCCATATACCCCCTCCCTATAACCCCTCCTATTACCCCTTATACCCCCTCCCTATAACTCCCCCTATTACCCCATATAACCCCTCCCTATAACCCCTCCTATTACCCCATATAACCCCTCCCTATAACTCCTCCCATTATCCCATATACCCCCTCCCTATAACCCCTCCTATTACCCCATATACCCCCTCCCTATAACTCCCCCTATTACCCCATATAACCCCTCCCTATAACCCCTCCTATTACCCCATATAACCCCCTCCCTGTAACTCCTCCTATTACCCCATATACCCCCTCCCTATACCTCCTACTAACAGTCACTGAGAATTGTGAATACTGCAGTACTGCCAGTGACCACAGGGTGTCCCCCCTGCGTCACATACCCTGATACTGCAGTACTGCCAGTGACCACAGGGTGTCCCACCTGCATCACATACCCTCTAATACTGCAGTACTGCCAGTGACCACAGGGTGTCCCACCTGCATCACATACCCTCTAATACTGCAGTACTGCCAGTGACCACAGGGTGTCCCACCTGCATCACATACCCTGATACTGCAGTACCTGCGAGTGTACGCAGCGCTGTACCAAATAACTACCCAGGGAGCATAACGTGCACACAGTGGGGGCGAGAGGTACACACACACACCCCAAGTAACAGCATGAGGCGCCGGGGCGTTCTGCCTGGACCCCGGAGTGGGAGAACCTCAGGCAGCGGAAATTTAAGAGTGTGAGCTCTTGGGGGGAAGGGGCCCTCACCTCCGCAGATCAGGCAGATGGCGCTGAGGAGGCCCGTCTCCGCGTCGTCCATCTCGAGCGGCAGCAGCTGGTTGGCGAAGGCGAAGACGAGGTCGGTGAGCGGGCCGAAGCCGGCGTTGTGCATCTGCGTGCGGTTCAGCGTCAGGCCGTCCGAGAACGTCATGGTGTCCTGGTCCTGCGTGTAACGTGTGCAAATCCGCAGGATCTGCGCGCGGCCGGGAGAGAACAAGATGGAGGCGTGAGAGGGGCGCTACTCAATATAGAGTGTAAGCTCTTCGGGGCAGGGACTCCTTTTCCTAAATGGACTTTTAAGTCTGAAGCACACGATCTGTTATTTGTATTATTTGTTATTTATATGATTGTCGCGTGTATTACTGCGGTGACGCGCTGCGTATATTAATGGCGCTATATACATAAAGACACACATACACACACACGTAGGGCAAGTGACCATGAGTGACAAGCTGAGAGGTCTCCAGGAGGTCCCCTGCATCTGAACCCATAGTATCCTTCTGCATAGGGCAAGTGGCCATGAGTGACAAGCGGAGAGGTCTCCAGGAGGCCCCCTGCATCTAAACCCACAGTATCCTTCTGCATAGGGCAAGTGACCATGAGTGACAAGCGGAGAGGTCTCCAGGAGGTCCCCTGCATCTGAACCCATAGTATCCTTCTGCATAGGGCAAGTGGCCATGAGTGACAAGCGGAGAGGTCTCCAGGAGGCCCCCTGCATCTAAACCCACAGTATCCTTCTGCATAGGGCAAGTGACCATGAGTGACAAGCGGAGAGGTCTCCAGGAGGCCCCCTGCATCTGAACCCATAGTATCCTTCTGCATAGGGCAAGTGACCATGAGTGACAAGCGGAGAGGTCTCCAGGAGGTCCCCTGCATCTGAACCCATAGTATCCTTCTGCATAGGGCAAGTGACCCTGAGTGACAAGCGGAGAGGTCTCCAGGAGGTCCCCTGCATCTGAACCCATAGTATCCTTCTGCGTAGGGCAAGTGACCACGAGTGACAAGTGGAGAGGTCTCCAGGAGGTCCCCTGCATCTGAACCCATAGTATCCTTCTGCGTAGGGCAAGTGACCATGAGTGACAAGCGGAGAGGTCTCCAGGAGGTCCCCTGCATCTGAACCCATAGTATCCTTCTGCGTAGGGCAAGTGACCATGAGTGACAAGCGGAGAGGTCTCCAGGAGGCCCTCTACATCTGAACCCATAGTATCCTTCTGCGTAGGGCAAGTGACCATGAGTGACAAGCGGAGAGGTCTCCAGGAGGTCCCCTGCATCTGAACCCATAGTATCCTTCTGCATAGGGCAAGTGACCATGAGTGACAAGCGGAGAGGTCTCCAGGAGGCCCTCTACATCTGAACCCATAGTATCCTTCTGCGTAGGGCAAGTGACCATGAGTGACAAGCGGAGAGGTCTCCAGGAGGCCCCCTACATCTGAACCCATAGTATCCTTCTGCATAGGGCAAGTGACCATGAGTGACAAGCGGAGAGGTCTCCAGGAGGCCCTCTACATCTGAACCCATAGTATCCTTCTGCATAGGGCAAGTGACCATGAGTGACAAGCAGAGAGGTCTCCAGGAGGCCCCCTGCATCTGAACCCATAGTATCCTTCTGCGTAGGGCAAGTGACCATGAGTGACAAGCGGAGAGGTCTCCAGGAGGTCCCCTGCATCTGAACCCATAGTATCCTTCTGCGTAGGGCAAGTGACCATGAGTGACAAGCGGAGAGGTCTCCAGGAGGTCCCCTGCATCTGAACCCATAGTATCCTTCTGCGTAGGGCAAGTGACCATGAGTGACAAGCGGAGAGGTCTCCAGGAGGCCCTCTACATCTGAACCCATAGTATCCTTCTGCGTAGGGCAAGTGACCATGAGTGACAAGCGGAGAGGTCTCCAGGAGGTCCCCTGCATCTGAACCCATAGTATCCTTCTGCATAGGGCAAGTGACCATGAGTGACAAGCGGAGAGGTCTCCAGGAGGCCCTCTACATCTGAACCCATAGTATCCTTCTGCATAGGGCAAGTGACCATGAGTGACAAGCGGAGAGGTCTCCAGGAGGCCCCCTACATCTGAACCCATAGTATCCTTCTGCATAGGGCAAGTGACCATGAGTGACAAGCGGAGAGGTCTCCAGGAGGCCCTCTACATCTGAACCCATAGTATCCTTCTGCGTAGGGCAAGTGACCACGAGTGATCGCTAAACGGCAAGTGGAGAGGTCTCCAGGAGGCCCCCTGCATCTGAACCCATAGTATCCTTCTGCATAGGGCAAGTGACCATGAGTGACAAGCGGAGAGGTCTCCAGGAGGCCCCCTACATCTGAACCCATAGTATCCTTCTGCATAGGGCAAGTGACCATGAGTGACAAGCGGAGAGGTCTCCAGGAGGCCCCCTGCATCTGAACCCATAGTATCCTTCTGCATAGGGCAAGTGACCATGAGTGACAAGCGGAGAGGTCTCCAGGAGGTCCCCTGCATCTGAACCCATAGTATCCTTCTGCATAGGGCAAGTGACCATGAGTGACAAGTGGAGAGGTCTCCAGGAGGTCCTCTGCATGTCTCAACCCATAGTATCACCTAGTCCAAGCACGACACCCCCTGGGTCGTCCTTCACAAGGTCACGTGGCCTCCTCCATCTCGGGAGCCTCATTCCTTTGGTGGGGAACTTTGTTTCTGTTAAACAAGTCCCAGGCGCCCCTTTCTTGATTCACAACCCCTCCCCCACTGCTCGCCCAATAGGTCACTGGCGTG
Organism: Ascaphus truei; assembly: GCF_040206685.1. NCBI lineage: Eukaryota > Metazoa > Chordata > Amphibia > Anura > Ascaphidae > Ascaphus > Ascaphus truei. The sequence goes on from NC_134505.1 coordinate 2,023,695, forward strand.
GAACGTAGGGGTCAAGCAGCACAGGCCGGCTGGCGCCCGGGGTGGAGCCCACGACTCACCAGGATGTCCAGGCAAGCTGATTTCAGAAGGGTAATCTGGTCGGCGATGGTTAACGTGGTGAAACCCGGGAGCTGTTTGGCAAACTCCACCGTCTTGATGATGCATTTGGTGGAGAGTTCACTGAACTTGTCCCACAGGTCAATGTCCAGAGAGACCCTCTCCTCGGAGCTGTAATTCTGAGAGAGAGAGAGAGAGAGAGTGTGAGTGTGAGTGTGTGAGGAGAGACTCTCCTCGGAGCTGTAATTCTGAGAGAGCGAGAGAGAGAGAGTGTGAGTGTGAGTGTGTGAGGAGAGAGAGAGAGAGACTCTCTCCTCGGAGCTGTAATTCTGAGAGAGAGCGAGAGAGTGTGAGTGTGAGTGTGTGAGGAGAGACTCTCCTCGGAGCTGTAATTCTGAGAGCGAGAGAGAGAGAGTGTGAGTGTGTGAGGAGAGACTCTCCTCGGAGCTGTAATTCTGAGAGAGTGTGAGTGTGTGAGGAGAGACTCTCCTCTGAGCTGTAATTCTGAGAGAGAGCGCGAGAGAGAGTGTGAGTGTGAGTGTGAGGAGAGACTCTCTCCTCTGAGCTGTAATTCTGAGAGAGAGAGAGAGAGAGAGTGTGAGTGTGAGGAGAGAGAGACCTTCTCCTCGGAGCTGTAATTGTAAGAGAGTGAGTGTGAGAGAGAGAGAGTGAGTGTGAGAGAGAGTGCTGTAATGCTGAGGTCTCTCTGCCCCACACACAGACTGTGTACTTGCCCCGCTGGCACAGTGCGGGGGGGGGGGGGCACTCACTGTAGTGTACTTGCCCCGCTGGCACAGGGCGGGGGGGGCACTCACTGTAGTGTACTTGCCCGCTGGCACAGGGCGGGGGGGGGAGCACTCACTGTAGTGTACTTGCCCCGCTGGCACAGGGCGGGGTGGGGAGCACTCACTGTAGTGTACTTGCCCCGCTGGCACAGGGCGGGGGGGGCACTCACTGTAGTGTACTTGCCCGCTGGCACAGGGCGGGGGGGGGGGGGAGCACTCACTGTAGTGTACTTGCCAGCTGGCACAGGGCGGGGGGGGGAGCACTCACTGTAGTGTACTTGCCCCGCTGGCACAGGGCGGGGGGGGGGGGGGGTGGAGCACTCACTGTAGTGTACTTGCCCCGCTGACACAGGGGGGGGGGGGAGCACTCACTGTAGTGTACTTGCCCCGCTGGCACAGGGGGGGGGGGCACTCACTGTAGTGTACTTGCCCAGCTGGCACAGGGCGGGGGGGGGGGGGGCACTCACTGTAGTGTACTTGCCCAGCTGGCACAGGGCGGGGGGGGGGGGAGCACTCACTGTAGTGTACATGCCCCGCTGGCACAGGGCGGGGGGGGGGGAGCACTCACTGTAGTGTACTTGCCCCGCTGGCACAGGGCGGGCGGGGGGGGAGCACTCACTGTAGTGTACTTGCCCAGCTGGCACAGGGCGGGGGGGGGGGAGCACTCACTGTAGTGTACTTGCCCAGCTGGCACAGGGCGGGGGGGGGGCACTCACTGTAGTGTACTTGCCCCGCTGGCACAGGGCGGGGGGGGGTGAGCGCACTCACTGTAGTGTACTTGCCCAGCTGGCACAGGGCGGGGGGGGGAGCACTCACTGTAGTGTACTTGCCCAGCTGGCACAGGGCGGGGGGGGGGGTGGAGCGCACTCACTGTAGTGTACTTGCCCAGCTGGCACAGGGCGGGGGGGGAGCACTCACTGTAGTGTACTTGCCCAGCTGGCACAGGGCGGGGGGGGGCGGCACTCACTGTAGTGTACTTGCCCAGCTGGCACAGGGCGGGGGGGCACTCACTGTAGTGTACTTGCCCCGCTGGCACAGGGCGGGGGGGGGGGCACTCACTGTAGTGTACTTGCCCCGCTGGCACAGGGCGGGGGCGGCACTCACTGTAGTGTACTTGCCCAGCTGGCACAGGGCGGGGGGAGGGGGAGCACTCACTGTAGTGTACTTGCCCCGCTGGCACAGGGCGGGGGCACTCACTGTAGTGTACTTGCCCAGCTGGCACAGAGCAGGGGGGGGGGGAGCACTCACTGTAGTGTACTTGCCCCGCTGGCACAGGGCGGGGGGGGGGGGGAGCACTCACTGTAGTGTACTTGCCCCGCTGGCACAGGGCGGGGGGGGGAGCACTCACTGTAGTGTACTTGCCCCGCTGGCACAGGGCGGGGGGGGGGAGCACTCACTGTAGTGTACTTGCCCAGCTGGCACAGGGCGGGGGGGGGGGGGGGGAGCACTCACTGTAGTGTACTTGCCCAGCTGGCACAGGGCGGGCGGGGGGGGGGTGGGGGAGCACTCACTGTAGTGTACTTGCCCAGCTGGCACAGGGCGGGGGGGGGGAGCACTCACTGTAGTGTACTTGCCCAGCTGGCACAGGGCGGGGAATGTCTCTTGGTGAGCTTTGCGCACTTTCTCGATGAGATCCTCCGTCTCCGGGCTGAGCACGTAACTCTCGGGTGCCTCCGGTTTCAGGGTCTCCTTCTTCTTCTTGTTGCGGTCATTCTTACGGCTGCACGGGGAGGAGCAGGATACCAGGGGTTAATACTACCTGGGGGGGCCGGGGAGTTACAGTCACACGCCAGCAAGAGAACAGGTTACATGTCACTTATACACAGAAAGAGACAGCTCACATGTACTATATATCCGTGTACGTGTGGGTACACAGAGACACATATACACATCAATAAATCAATACCCACGCCTTGCGTGTGTGTCAGCGTGTATATAATCTGCACGTGCGTGTAATCTATACGTGCACGCACGTGTACGATATACGTGCGTGCAATCTACACGTGTCCGCGTTCTATAATCTGTAATCTATACACACGTGTGTAATCTATGCATGCGTGCAATCTGTACGCGTAATCTGTGCATGCGTGTGCGGAATGTGTGTGTTATCCATACGTGCGTGGGAGACATCTACACGCCAGTGTGTGTATGCTATAAGTGCGTGTGTGTAATCTATACGTGCATATTGACATCATCTGTGTGTGCATGTGTGAACCTATGCGTGTGCGTGGGGGTGTATATAATCTATACATGTGTGAATAATCTACGCGTGTCGATATAACACGCACCCAGCGGCTGCCCCCAGAGAGGCCAGGCCGGCAGACGTTTAGGCGTAACGCGCATTAAAGATAGAGCGAGAAGCACGCAGAACGTGCGGAACGCGTTGGGGGAAGGCGCTGCCAGCTGTAGCATATCACATCTTAACTGTAACTTACTGATACCCGTTGTGTGTGTTAATACAATCATTTGGATGTGTGTGTGTGTGTTAATACAATCATTTGGATGTGTGTGTGTGTGTGTGTGTGTGTGTTAATACAATCATTTGGATGTGTGTGTGTGTGTGTGTGTGTGTTAATACAATCATTTGGATGTGTGTGTGTGTGTGTGTGTGTGTGTGTGTGTGTGTGTGTGTGTGTGTGTGTGTGTGTGTGTGTGTGTGTGTTAATACAAATCATTTGGATATTCACATCTGGTGCGCTGTGCCACTTTCTTCTTGATATATAAAAGTGTGTGTGTCCAAGTGTATAATCTATAGAATGTGTGTGTGTGTGTGTGTGTGTGTGTATATATATGTATATATCATACAACTCTTAGATGTTATATTGCATATTCTTATATATACATACATATACAGAGTGTGTGTGTGTGTGTATACACACACACACACACACACACACACACACACACACACACACACACACACACACACAGCAGTATGTGAATTCCTGTCTGTCTGTGACCAGTCTATTTGAGGGGAGAGGGAGGGGGGGGGGGGGGGAAGGAGAGGGGGGGTGTATATATCACAGCTGTGGTCGGATATCCATCACTGGCTGCCGGGGTAGGGGGGGGGGGGGGGCGAGGAGGGGCACAGCTGGTGGGGACCAGCAGACAGCCAGGCTGGGAGAGGGGACTAAGCAAGACGCTGTCCTCTGAAGTGGGAGATGTAGTGACTACTTCTGCTGTGACATTGGGCGAACATTCACAGGTGCATCCATTACTCATTAGATTGTAAGCTCTTCACCCCAGTACTTCTGTGCTCGTCATGAACCACTTTTACAGAGTCAGTCCCACGTAGGGCAAAGTGACCTAATGACCGGGACGTGTTTAATGGGTTAAAGGGTCAGTCCCACGTAGGGGCAAAGTGACCTAATGACAGGGGCGTGTTTAATGGGTTAAAGGGACAGTCCCACGTAGGGGCAAAGTGACCTAATGACCGGGACGTGTTTAATGGGTTAAAGGGTCAGTCCCACGTAGGGGCAAAGTGACCTAATGACAGGGACGTGTTTAATGGGTTAAAGGGTCAGTCCCACGTAGGGGCAAAGTGACCTAATGACAGGGACGTGTTTAATGGGTTAAAGGGTCAGTCCCACGTAGGGGCAAAGTGACCTAATGACAGGGACGTGTTTAATGGGTTAAAGGGTCAGTCCCACGTAGGGGCAAAGTGACCTAACGACAGGGACGTGTTTAATGGGTTAAAGGGGCAGTCCCACGTAGGGGCAAAGTGACCTAATGACCGGGACGTGTTTAATGGGTTAAAGGGTCAGTCCCACGTAGGGGCAAAGTGACCTAACGACAGGGACGTGTTTAATGGGTTAAAGGGGCAGTCCCACGTAGGGGCAAAGTGACCTAACGACAGGGGCGCGTTTAATGGGTTAAAGGGGCAGTCCCACGTAGGGGCAAAGTGACCTAACGACAGGGGCGCGTTTAATGGGTTAAAGGGGCAGTCCCACGTAGGGGCAAAGTGACCTAATGACGGGGGCGTGATTAATGGGTTAAAGGGTCAGTCCCACGTAGGGGCAAAGTGACCTAATGACAGGGACGTGGTTAATGGGTTAAAGTGATCCGGTCAGTTTGTCCATGACCCGCTGTGATACTCCGCACAGTTACACCTCGCGCGCGCGGGGGGAGGGGGCGGCGCTGTTACTCACATTCTTTGGACATCCCGACCTCGAAGCACTTCTGGAGCCGGCAGTACTGGCAGCGGTTCCGCGTCACCTTGTTGATGATGCAGTTCTTGTCCCGGTGACACGTGTACACCATGTTCTTCTGTATACTGCGCCGGAAAAAACCCTGCGGGAACGCCACACGTCAAGAGCACGCCTGGCCGTTTACACGCGCGTCCCTCTGCCCTGATCCCTGCAGCATTGGAATAGCTGAACTACCGGCGGGTCGATGCCCCCCCCCCTCCGCGGGGGGGGGGGGAAGAGGGCGGTTTGTACGTACCTTGCACCCCTCGCAGGCGCTGACCCCATAGTGATACCCCGAACTCTTGTCCTGACACACGAAGCAGGGTTTGTAGATCCGGGGGAGGGGCGGTGGTGAGGGGGGGCTGGGAACGATCTCCTCGGAGCTGGTACTCTGCGTCTCTATCGCTAGAGGGGCGGGGGGGGGGGGAGAGAGAGAGGGGAGCGTTATGGAGATGAACCCCCCAATATAACAGGGGCCACACACACAGAGATAGCTGGGGTATTATAATCCTCGGGGGGTGAGAGATAGCTGTGATGTTATATCGTGCAGCTATCTCACCCTGTGCCCCCCCCCAATATAACATCACAGCTATCTCTCCCTGTGCCCCCCCCCCCAATATAACATCACAGCTATCTCTCCCTGTGCCCCCCACCCCACCAATATAACATCACAGCTATCTCTCCCTGTGCCCCCCATCCCACCAATATAACATCACAGCCATCTCTCCCTGTGCCCCCCCCCCCAATATAACATCACAGCTATCTCTCCCTGTGCCCCCCCCCCAATATAACATCACAGCTATCTCTCCCTGTGCCCCCCCCCCAATATAACATCACAGCTATCTCTCCCTGTGCCCCCCCCAATATAACATCACAGCTATCTCTCCCTGTGCCCCCCCCCCCAATATAGCATCACAGCTATCTCTCCCTGTGCCCCCCCCCCAATATAACATCACAGCTATCTCTCCCTGTGCCCACCCCCCACCAATATAGCATCACAGCTATCTCTCCCTGTGCCCACCCCCCCCCCCCAATATAACATCACAGCAATCTCTCCCTGTGCCCACCCCCCCCCAATATAACATCACAGCTATCTCTCCCTGTGCCCCCCCCACCAATATAACATCACAGCTATCTCTCCCTGTGCCCCCCCCCCACCAATATAACATCACAGCTATCTCTCCCTGTGCCCCCCACCCCACCAATATAACATCACAGCTATCTCTCCCTGTGCCCCCCACCCCACCAATATAACATCACAGCTATCTCTCCCTGTGCCCCCCACCCCACCAATATAACATCACAGCTATCTCTCCCTGTGCCCCCCACCCCACCAATATAACATCACAGCTATCTCTCCCTGTGCCCCCCACCCCACCAATATAACATCACAGCTATCTCTCCCTGTGCCCCCCACCCCACCAATATAACATCACAGCTATCTCTCCCTGTGCCCCCCATCTCACCAATATAACATCACAGCTATCTCTCCCTGTGCCCCCCCCACCAATATAACATCACAGCTATCTCTCCCTGTGCCCACCCCCCCAATATAACATCACAGCTATCTCTCCCTGTGCCCCCCATCCCACCAATATAACATCACAGCTATCTCTCCCTGTGCCCCCCCCCCAATATAACATCACAGCTATCTCTCCCTGTGCCCCCCACCCCACCAATATAACATCACAGCTACAGTATATAGATATACACACACGCAAGAAGCATCAAGCGAAACGCACATTGGGCGACGAGATCACGAGACGCTTAGAGACACTCGGAGAATCCACTGACTCGTTCAGCGGTCGGGAGAGAGAGCGCGGCCCATAGTTTCAACTTATATGTTAGAAAAGATGGTACCAAACGCACACAAAGATATTAAAAACAAGCAGTGCTGATCCATTGTCACCTGCCGACATCAGCAGGGGTACGCCGAGATCAGCAGGGGTACGCCGAGATCAGCAGGGGTACGCCGACATCAGCAGGGGTACGCCGAGATCAGCAGGGGTACGCCGACATCAGCAGGGGTACGCCGACATCAGCAGGGGTACGCCGACATCAGCAGGGGTACGCCGACATCAGCAGGGGTACGCCGACATCAGCAGGGGTACGCCGAGATCAGCAGGGGTACGCCGAGATCAGCAGGGGTACGGCCATTAAGCAGTGTAAATTGTAAGGTGTCTGCAATATAAAATAACACCCCTCCTCCTCTCTTTGACCTATCTCTCCTAAAAATGGAGTATCCCTGAATGGCGATATTTGCATCAGGGGTTTTAGAGGATAGCATACTGGACACCTAACAAGCTCCTATTGAACCCCCAAAATGACCACAACATATATATAAGCATATGAGTGTCACAGAGGAGTGCTACTGAGCATGGCAATATATACTTAAAACCAGAGACAGAACATAAAACACAGACAAAGCTCAGTTTTTAGCACATCCAGTGAGACTCATACACGGTACAGTGCCTAAATATATATGTATAAATATCTAATAAGTAAAATGGTCTTTTAGTTTGACATTTTTAAAGAATTTATATTAGCGTTAGGGACCCCTGATATGTGGTCTGCCTTGGCGTTGGCTCAGGGGCTTACAACAATTTTGGCCAAAAATGTCAAACTAAAAGACCATTTTACTTATTAGATATTTATACATATATATTTAGGCACTGTACCGTGTATGAGTCTCACTGGATGTGCTAAAAACTGAGCTTTGTCTGTGTTTTATGTTCTGTCTCTGGTTTTAAGTATATATTGCCATGCTCAGTAGCACTCCTCTGTGACACTCATATGCTTATATATATGTTGTGGTCATTTTGGGGGTTCAATAGGAGCTTGTTAGGTGTCCAGTATGCTATCCTCTAAAACCCCTGATGCAAATATCGCCATTCAGGGATACTCCATTTTTAGGAGAGATAGGTCAAAGAGAGGAGGAGGGGTGTTATTTTATATTGCAGACACCTTACAATTTACACTGCTTAATGGCCCCCCAAGCCCACCCTCTTTTAAAATCCTAATTGGCAAAATGTGTCTCCCCTTTTCTAAGCCCATCTTGCTTGCTGGCATCTACCGCCCCCCTAAAGCCCCTCTACAATCCCTGGCTGATATCAGCCAGTTTCTGGGCTCCATTTCCTCTCTGAATGAGAAGCGTGAGCTGCTAGTTCTTGGGGATTTCAACTTCAATTGGCTCGACCCTACAAACCACAAAATCCAGAAGGCACCATGGCCCCAGCCTAAGTCTGCTGGTCAGAAAGCGTATCGCACAGCAGGTGCTAATGTCAATTATAGGCTATGGAGACATAGTATACGGCTCGGCACCCCAAACCCACCTTAGTAAACTAGACACCCTCCAAAACGTAATATGATGATTTGCCCTCCAATGCAACTACAGCACACATCTCTGCGAAATGCTCAAAGAACTAGATTGGTCATCACTAGAGTCTAGGCGCAAAGTTCACCTTTCCTGTCTCACCCTCAAATACTTTCTGGGCAAGCTACCCAGCTACCTGAACAAGCTCCTCACCCCTACCACATGCAGCACCCATCACCTGAGATCAGACTCCAAAAGACTGTTCATGGTCCCAAGGCTCAACAAAGTATCCGGCCGCTCCTCCTTCTCCTTCCGTGCACCCCAAAACTGGAACAGTCTGCCGGAGACTCTCACAGCCGCCACCAGGCTAAGTTCTTTCATAGCTAAAGCTGTCTCACATTTTAATCTGGTCTGTAACTGTTACATACGCCCATAATATATATTATCTGTAACTGTTACATACGCCCATAATATATATTATCTGTAACTGTTACATACGCCTATAATATATATTATCTGTAACTGTCACATACGCCCATAATATATATTATCTGTAACTGTCACATACGCCTATAATATATATTATCTGTAACTGTTACATACGCCTATAATATATATTATCTGTAACTGTTACATACGCCTATAATATATATTATCTGTAACTGTTACATACGCCTATAACATATATTATCTGTAACTGTTACATACGCCTATAATATATATTATCTGTAACTGTTATATACGCCTATAATATATATTATCTGTAACTGTTACATACGCCTATAATATATATTATCTGTAACTGTTACATACGCCTATAATATATATTATCTGTAACTGTTACATACGCCTATAACATATATTATCTGTAACTGTTACATACGCCTATAATATATATTATCTGTAACTGTTACACACGCCTATAACATATATTATCTGTAACTGTTACATACGCCTATAACATATATTATCTGTAACCGTTACATACGCCTATAATATATATTATCTGTAACTGTTACATACGCCTAAAAGATAAAATATGTTAAAATGTTCATGCAATGTCTTTATACATAATGTATAACCCTGTTCACTTAATGTAACCGTGTATTTGTCATTATAACTCTGTGCCCAGGACATACTTGAAAAAGAGAGGTAACTCTCAGTGTATTACTTCCTGGTAAGACATGTTTTATAAATAAATAGGTTGGTCTTCACCATACAGGTGTGAGGAAACACAGCGTGCCACGATCAAAAGAAATCTCAGGAAAGCCGTTATTGATGCTCATCAGTCTGGAAAGGGTTACAAAACCATGTCTACGAATTTGGGGATCCACCAAATCCAATGTCAGACAAATGGAGAAAGTTGAAGACCTCAGTCACTCAACCAAGGAGCGGTCGTCCTACCACAATCTCTCCAAGAACAAACCGGCAAATGATCCAGGAAGTCCCCAAGAAGCCCAGAGTAACGCCCAAGGATCGGCCGGCCACTCTCGCCTCGGCTAATGCGAGTGTTCATGGCTCAGCCATCAGAAAAAGGCTGACCAAGGACGGTGTTCATGGAAGGACGGCCAGGAGGAAACCACTGCTCTCTCATAAGAACATTGCTGCCCGTCTGTAGTTCACCAAAGAGAACATAGAATGATCCCCAAGAGTTCTGGAACAATGTTCTCTGGACAGACGGGTGAAAGGTAGAACTTTTTGGCCTCAATAAGAAACGTTATGTTTGGCGAAAAATAAACGGCGTTCGAACAGAACAACCTCATCCCAACCGTCGGGCATGGTGGTGGGAGTGTGACGGAGGCGGGAGCGAGACGGCGGCGGGAGCGTGACGGTTTGGGGCTGCTTTTTTGCCTCAGGACCCGGACGCCTGGTCATCATTGACACAACCATGAATTCTGCATTGTATCAGAAGATTCTAGAGGAAACTGTCAAGCGTCCGTCCCCGCGCTGAAGCTGAAGGGAAAGTGGGACATGCAGCCGGACACTGATCCCAAACATACAAGCAGATCTAGAACAGAACGGCTGCAGAAGACATTCCGCGTGTTAGAACGGGCCTAGTCACAGCCCGGACCCCCTAGTCACAGCCCGGACCCCCCAGTCACAGCCCGGACCCCCCAGTCACAGCCCGGACCCCCTAGTCACAGCCCGGAACCCCCAGTCACAGCCCGGACCCCCCAGTCACAGCCCGGACCCCCCAGTCACAGCCCGGACCCCCTAGTCACAGCCCGGACCCCCTAGTCACAGCCCGGACCCCCTAGTCACAGCCCGGACCCCCTAGTCACAGCCCGGACCCCCTAGTCACAGCCCGGACCTAAACCCCATGGAAATGCGGTGCCAGGAGCTGCAGCGAGCTGTCCCTGCAAGGAAGCCCTCACATGTCACCGAGCTGAAGCGGTTCTGTAAGGAGGAATGGGCCCAAACCCCTCAGACCCGATGTGAGAGACGGACCGGCAGTTACAGGACTCGCTTATCTGATGTCATTGCTGCTCAGGGCGGCGCCACCAGGCGTTGAATCTATAGGGTCACAGACTGCCTCACACGTGGAGATTAAACGATGAATCCTTTGTATAAATAAATGCTGGAAAAGTCTCACGTTTTTGTGTCGCTTGTGTGATCAGGTTATCTGTATCTGTTCTGTATCTGTTATTAGGACTTCCATTAAGATCTAATAACATTTTAAGCTTGAAATATTTGAAAATCCTAAGGGGCTCACAATATTTTGTGTGTATGTATGTGTGTACAGCACCAGCACACACACACACACACACACACACACACACACACACACACACACACACACACCACCAGCCCCCCCACCCCCACATACCAGCGCGTCCCCTCCCACACACAGCACCAGCCCCCCCCCCCTCCCACACACAGACACAGACACACACACACAGACACACACACACAGACACACACAGACACACACACACAGGAGGGGGTTATCAGGCTGCTGTCCTTACAGGACTCCAAGCATTTTAGCAAAGCCATTAACTGCTCCTAATTCATCTCTAATCTCCAACCCACAGAGACATAGGTCACCTGTGTGTCCCCCACCCCCTCCTCCAACCCGATATATCAACACGCCGCGCTGTATAATGATGCAGAGTATCTATACACTGAATTATATCTGTGCAAGGCGTGATCATTATCAGTGTATAGATACTCTGCATAATTATACAGCGATATAATAACGCGCAGAGATATAATAACACGCAGAGAGATATAATAACGCGCAGAGATATAATAACGCGCAGAGAGATATAATAACGCGCAGAGAGATATAATAACGCGCAGAGAGATATAATAACACGCAGAGAGAGATAATAACGCGCAGAGAGATATAATAACGCGCAGAGAGATATAATAACGCGCAGAGAGATATAATAACACGCAGAGAGATATAATAACGCGCAGAGAGATATAATAACGCGCAGAGAGATATAATAACACGCAGAGAGATATAATAACACGCGCAGAGAGATATAATAACACGCAGAGAGATATAATAACACGCAGAGAGATATAATAACGCGCAGAGAGATATAATAACACGCACAGAGATATAATAACACACAGAGATATAATAACGCGCAGAGAGATATAATAACGCGCAGAGAGATATAATAACGCGCAGAGAGATATAATAACACGCAGAGAGATATAATAACACGCAGAGAGATATAATAACGCGCAGAGAGAGATAATAACGCGCAGAGAGATATAATAACACACAGAGATATAATAACGCGCAGAGAGATATAATAACACGCAGAGAGAGATAATAACACGCAGAGAGATATAATAACGCGCAGAGAGATATAATAACGCGCAGAGAGATATAATAACACGCAGAGAGATATAATAACACGCAGAGAGATATAATAACACGCAGAGAGATATAATAACGCGCAGAGAGATATAATAACGCGCAGAGAGATATAATAACACGCAGAGAGATATAATAACGCGCAGAGAGATATAATAACGCGCAGAGAGATATAATAACGCGCAGAGAGATATAATAACGCGCAGAGAGATATAATAACACGCAGAGAGATATAATAACACACAGAGATATAATAACGCGCAGAGAGATATAATAACGCGCAGAGAGATATAATAACGCGCAGAGAGATATAATAACACGCAGAGAGATATAATAACACGCAGAGAGATATAATAACGCGCAGAGAGATATAATAACGCGCAGAGAGATATAATAACGCGCAGAGAGATATAATAACGCGCAGAGAGATATAATAACACGCAGAGAGATATAATAACACGCAGAGATATAATAACACGCAGAGAGATATAATAACGCGCAGAGAGATATATAATAACGCGCAGAGATATAATAACACACAGAGATATAATAACACGCAGAGAGATATAATAACACGCAGAGAGATATAATAACACGCAGAGAGATATAATAACACGCAGAGAGGTATAATAACACGCAGAGAGATATAATAACACGCAGAGAGATATAATAACACGCAGAGAGGTATAATAACACGCAGAGAGATATAATAACACGCAGAGCGATATAATAACACGCAGAGCGGTTTTATAACACGCAGAGAGATATAATAACACGCAGAGATATAATAACACGCAGAGATATAATAACACGCAGAGAGATATAATAACACGCAGAGATATAATAACGCGCAGAGCGGTATAATAACACGCAGAGAGATATAATAACACGCAGAGAGGTATAATAACACGCAGAGAGATATAATAACACGCAGAGAGATATAATAACACGCAGAGAGATATAATAACACGCAGAGAGATATAATAACACGCAGAGAGATATAATAACACGCTGAGAGATATAATAACACACAGAGAGATATAATAACGCGCAGAGATATAATAACACGCAGAGAGGTATAATAACACGCAGAGAGATATAATAACACGCAGAGAGATATAATAACACGCAGAGAGATATAATAACACGCAGAGAGGTATAATAACACGCAGAGAGATATAATAACACGCAGAGAGATATAATAACACGCAGAGAGATATAATAACGCGCAGAGATATAATAACACGCAGAGAGGTATAATAACACGCAGAGAGATATAATAACATGCAGAGAGATATAATAACACGCAGAGATATATAATAACACGCAGAGCGGTATAATAACACGCAGAGAGATATAATAACACGCAGAGATATATAATAACACGCAGAGAGGTATAATAACACGCAGAGAGATATAATAACATGCAGAGAGATATAATAACACGCAGAGAGATATAATAACACGCAGAGAGATATAATAACACACAGAGAGATATAATAACGCGCAGAGATATAATAACACGCAGAGAGGTATAATAACACGCAGAGAGGTATAATAACACGCAGAGAGATATAATAACGCGCAGAGAGATATAATAACACGCAGAGATATATAATAACACGCAGAGAGATATAATAACACGCAGAGAGATATAATAACGCGCAGAGATATAATAACACGCAGAGAGATATAATAACACGCAGAGAGAGATATAATAACACGCAGAGATATAATAACACGCAGAGAGATATAATAACACGCAGAGAGATATAATAACGCGCAGAGAGATATAATAACACGCAGAGAGAGATATAATAACACGCAGAGAGAGATATAATAACGCGCAGAGAGATATAATAACGCGCAGAGAGATATAATAACACGCAGAGAGAGATATAATAACACGCAGAGAGAGATATAATAACACGCAGAGAGATATAATAACACGCAGAGAGAGATAATAACGCGCAGAGAGATATAATAACACGCAGAGAGATATAATAACACGCAGAGAGATATAATAACGCGCAGAGATATAATAACGCGCAGAGAGATATAATAACACGCAGAGAGATATAATAACACGCAGAGAGATATAATTACACGCAGAGAGAGATAATAACGCGCAGAGAGATATAATAACACGCAGAGAGATATAATAACACGCAGAGAGATATAATAACACACAGAGATATAATAACACGCAGAGAGATATAATAACACACAGAGATATAATAACACGCAGAGAGATATAATAACACGCAGAGAGATATAATAACACGCAGAGAGATATAATAACACGCAGAGAGATATAATAACACGCAGAGAGAGATAATAACACGCAGAGAGATATAATAACGCGCAGAGAGATATAATAACACGCAGAGATATAATAACGCGCAGAGTCTGAGTGAGTGCGGGTCTGAGTGAGTGCGGGTCTGAGTGCGGGTGAGAGTGAGGGTGTGAGTGAGGGTGTGAGTGTAGCAATTTGCAGACAATGAGGCTGACAGACAGGTTTGTAGGGTTGTTTATATGGGATAAGGAGCCCCTTACACACAGCTGGGCCCTGTCCCTCCCACCCCTTCCCCCTCCTAACCACGAAGCAGATAAGCGGGGAGATAAGAAGTGGATGCTCGCTCTGCTGCTGCTATCTGACCCACGCATCCTTTTAGGTGAGAGACACCAGATCGCCCTGAGCCTCCCTGCACTCACATAGCACTCAGCCATGTAACATCTGCAGCACCTCTGGCTATCCGACTGGCATGTTAGGGCTGGCGTGTTGGGGTTAGGCTGGCATGTTGGGGTTAGGCTGGCGTGTCGGGGTTAGGCTGGCATGTCGGGGTTAGGCTGGCATGTTGGGGTTAGGCTGGCATGTTGGGGTTAGGCTGGCATGTAAGGCTGGCGTGTTAGGGTATGGTTGGCATGTAAGGCTGGCGTGTTAGGGTATGGTTGGCATGTAAGGCTGGCGTGTTAGGGTATGGTTGGCATGTAAGGCTGGCGTGTTAGGGTATGGTTGGCATGTAAGGCTGGCGTGTTAGGGTATGGTTGGCATGTAAGTCCGGCGTGTTAGGGTATGGTTGGCGTGTAAGGCTGGCATGTTAGGGTATGGTTGGCGTGTAAGGCTGGCGTGTTAGGGTATGGTTGGCGTGTTAGGGTATGGTTGGCGTGTTAGGGTATGGTTGGTGTGTAAGGCTGGCATGTTAGGGTATGGTTGGCGTGTAAGGCTGGCGTGTTAGGGTATGGTTGGCGTGTTAGGGTATGGTTGGCGTGTTAGGGTATGGTTGGCGTGTTAGGGTATGGTTGGAATGTAATGCCGGCGTGCTAGTGTATGGTTGGCATGTAAGGCTGGCGTGTTACGTATGGTTGGCGTGTAAGGCTGGCGTGTTAGGGTATGGTTGGCATGTAAGGCCTGGGGTGTTAGGGTATGGTTGGCGTGTAAGGCTGGCGTGTTAGGGTATGGTTGGCGTGTAAGGCTGGCGTGTTAGGGTATGGTTGGCATGTAAGGTTGGCGTGTTAGGGTATGGTTGGCGTGTAAGGCTGGCGTGTTAGGGCATGGTTGGCATGTAAGGCTGGCGTGTTAGGGTATGGTTGGCATGTAAGGCTGGCGTGTTAGGGTATGGTTGGCGTGTAAGGCTGGCGTGTTAGGGTATGGTTGGCGTGTAAGACTGGCGTGTTAGGGTATGGTTGGCGTGTAAGGCTGGCGTGTTAGGGTATGGTTGGCGTGTAAGGCTGGCATGTTAGGGTATGGTTGGGCGTGTAAGGCCGGCGTGATAGGGTATGGTTGGCATGTAAGGCTGGCGTGTTAGGGTATGGTTGGCATGTAAGTCCGGCGTGTTAGGGTATG
Source organism: Ascaphus truei (assembly GCF_040206685.1). Classification (NCBI taxonomy): domain Eukaryota; kingdom Metazoa; phylum Chordata; class Amphibia; order Anura; family Ascaphidae; genus Ascaphus; species Ascaphus truei. The sequence goes on from NC_134505.1 coordinate 2,039,716, forward strand.
GTTGGCGTGTAAGGCTGGCATGTTAGGGTATGGTTGGCGTGTAAGGCTGGCGTGTTAGGGTATGGTTGGCGTGTTAGGGTATGGTTGGCGTGTTAGGGTATGGTTGGAATGTAATGCCGGCGTGCTAGTGTATGGTTGGCATGTAAGGCTGGCGTGTTACGGTATGGTTGGCGTGTAAGGCTGGCGTGTTAGGGTATGGTTGGCGTGTAAGGCTGGCGTGTTAGGGTATGGTTGGCGTGTAAGGCTGGTGTGTTAGGGTATGGTTGGCATGTAAGGTTGGCGTGTTAGGGTATGGTTGGCGTGTAAGGCTGGCGTGTTAGGGCATGGTTGGCATGTAAGGCTGGCGTGTTAGGGTATTGGTTGGCGTGTAAGGCTGGCGTGTCAGAGTATGGTTGGCGTGTAAGGCTGGCGTGTTAGGGTATGGTTGGCGTGTAAGGCTGACGTGTTAGGGTATGGTTGGCGTGTAAGACTGGCGTCTTAGGGTATGGTTGGCGTGTAAGGCTGTGTGTTAGGGTATGGTTGGCGTGTAAGGCTGGCATGTTAGGGTATGGTTGGCGTGTAAGGCCGGCGTGATAGGGTATGGTTGCATGTAAGGCTGGCGTGTTAGGGTATGGTTGGCATGTAAGTCTGGCGTGTTAGGGGTATGGTTGGCGTGTAAGGCTGGCATGTTAGGGTATGGTTGGCGTGTAAGGCCGGCGTGATAGGGTATGGTTGGCATGTAAGGTTGGCGTGTTAGGGTATGGTTGGCATGTAAGTCTGGCGTGTTAGGGTATGGTTGGCGTGTAAGGCTGGCATGTTAGGGTATGGGTTGGCGTGTAAGGCTGGCGTGTTAGGGTATGGTTGGCGTGTTAGGGTATGGTTGGCGTGTTAGGGTATGGTTGGAATGTAATGCCGGCGTGCTAGTGTATGGTTGGCATGTAAGGCTGAACGTGTTACGGTATGGTGGCGTGTAAGGCTGGCGTGTTAGGGTATGGTTGGCGTGTAAGGCTGGCGTGTTAGGGTATGGTTGGCGTGTAAGGCTGCGTGTTAGGGTATGGTTGGCGTGTAAGACTGGCGTGTTAGGGTATGGCTGGCGTGTAAGGCTGGTGTGTTAGGGTATGGTTGGCGTGTAAGGCTGGCGTGTTAGGGTATGGTTGGCGTGTAAGGCTGGCGTGTTAGGGTATGGTTGGCGTGTAAGGCTGGCGTGTTAGGGTATGGTTGGCGTGTAAGGCTGGTGTGTTAGGGTATGGTTGGCGTGTAAGGCTGGTGTGTTAGGGTATGGTTGGCGTGTAAGGCTGGCGTGTAGGGTATGGTTGGCGTGTAAGGCTGGCGTGTTAGGGTATGGTTGGCGTGTAAGGCCTAGGAATTTCATGTATATTATTTCACTATAACCCGGGCCCCAGAGTATTATTCACTATAACCCGGGCCCCAGAGTATTATTTCACTATAACCCGGGCCCCAGAGTATTATTTCCCTGTAGCCTGAGCCCCAGAGTATTATTTCCCTGTAGCCTGAGCCCCAGAGTATTATTTCCCTGTAGCCTGAGCCCCAGAGTATTATTTTGGGAAAGGAGTATTCATGGAAAAACATTATTTTACTACAGCCCAGAGAGTATGACTTTACCAGAGCCAAGGAACAGGAGTAGTATTGGAGTACTAGAGAGTATTAATTTGCTGCAGTCCAAGAAAAAGTGCCGGGGGGGGCAGTGCCGGGGGGGCAGGCCGGGCAGTGCCGGGGGGGGGGCAGTGCGGGGGGGGGGGGGGGGGGGGGGGTGGGGGGGCAGTGCCGGGGGGGGGGGGCAGTTGCCGGGGGGGGGGCAGTGCCGGGGGGGGGCAGTGCCGGGGGGGGGGGGCAGTGCTGGGGGGGGGGGGGGCAGTGCCGCGTTGGGCGGGCTGATTACTACCTGTACCTCGCGACCCCCTGATCTATGCCGGGTTATCAACTGGTAAGCCAGCCAGACGCGGGCCCCCCACACAAACGGCTCGGCGGCCCCCCACACAAACGGCTCGGGCGGCCCCCCACACAAACGGCTCGGCGAGCCCCCCACACAAACGGCTCGGCGAGCCCCCCACACAAACGGCTCGGCGGCCCCCACACAAACGGCTCGGCGAGCCCCCCACACAAATGGCTCGGCGGCCCCCCACAGATGGCCCGGCGGCCCCCCACAGATGGCTCGGCGGCCCCCCACACAAACGGCTCGGCGGCCCCCCACAGATGGCCCGGCGGCCCCCCACACAAACGGCTCGGCGGCCCCCCACAGATGGCCCGGCGGCCCCCCACAGATGGCCCGGCGGCCCCCCACAGATGGCCCGGCGGCCCCCCACAGGTGGCCCGGCGTTGCCCCCCACAGATGGCCCGGCGGCCCCCCACAGATGGCCCGGCGGCCCCCCACAGATGGCCCGGCGGCCCCCCACAGATGGCCCGGCGTTGCCCCCCACAGATGGCCCGGCGGCCCCCCACAGATGGCCCGGCGTTGCCCCCCACAGATGGCCCGGCAGCCCCCCACAGATGGCCCGGCGGCCCCCCACAGATGGCCCGGCAGCCCCCCACAGATGGCCCGGCGTTGCCCCAAAACAATATTTGACAGTAGGCTACCGGGGGGAACAACATGGAAAGTTTTGACCCAACCCACAGCGCCCCGCGTCTCGCAAACCCCCCCAAAACAAATGGGGTTACGTACAGTTGCTGGGGTGGCCCCAGGGCTGGTTCCGGAGGGGCGGCCCGTATGGGTAGACGCTCTTCTCCTGCAACAAGCAGGCCCGGTTCTGGTTATAAAAATCCATCATGTGGTACCGGCTGGGGCTGGCACTGAACGCCGGGACATCGACGCTCTCGTACATCCTACAAAATCACCCCAAAAGAACCATGGGGGGGGGGGAGGGGTGGTAATTAAAAAAAAGAACGAAAAAGATAAAGATCGGGATGGAGTACGGTGGGTAACGGGGGTTATTCCGGGACAGATCCATAAAGGGGGTTTCCAAGTCAAGGGGGGCAAATGAGATGAGCCCGGGGCAGTTCCTGGGAGACTTTGCCTTCACCCCATGGATGGGGGTTGGGGGGGTTGGGGGGGGGGGGGGGTTGGGGGAGATGGCCAATTTAAAATGTTAAAACCCTACTAACTGGATTCAGTCAAGGGTCACCCTCTGTGAAGCGTCCATGCCGAAAACCCTACCCGTCATCCCCCCCCCGCCCCCCACAGGGGAGATAACTGCAATGGGGGGGTTTCCAATTCCTGCAGTGTGTACCGTGTATATAGGGGTCTCCTTCCGCAGGGCCCCCCTTCCGCTCTTTTATAGGTGTCCTTTTGGGGAGACGGATCCGTGTGTAGGGTTTTTGGGGAATCCACTGGATCAGAAGGGGAGTGAGGGGGGGGTTTTAAAGGATTACAAGGGTCGCCTGCATTCTGATGGGGAAGGGAGGGGGTGGGTGTCTTATTTAGGATGGAATCCCTTACGACGGCGAATTCCTGTTTTGGGAAGGGGGGGGGGGCTTGTAATCCTCATGGATGGAACGTCCTTGAAACCCCCAGATCTGGCGATGATCGGGAAGAAGGGGAAATCCCCCCCTAATGTAGAACAGGTGCCAGCCTTGCGATGAGGAAATCCCCCCCTTAGTTGGGAGCAGGGATGTCCTTTTAGGATCAGGGGATTCCTTTAGGATGTGGGATCCTGAAATCCCTGCGGAGGAGCGGATCTCCTTACACAGGGGGGGGGGGATCTGGGATCCGTGGGGAGCCTGTGTTTGGGGTCAGGGGGGGGATCCTGGGCGCACAGTCCTTTTAGGGTGTGGGGGGGATCT
>NC_134505.1:2043692-2111192 GCF_040206685.1 Ascaphus truei
GTGTACTCTGTGTCTCTCTCAAATCTTATCATTGCACTGTAAACTTTTTGTCGAAACAAAGAATAACGTGAATAACTTGTTACAAAAAAAAAATAATCTAACTCACCCCCGTGGTGCTTTATCGATGTTCGATTCGCAGAATTTGGGAGCGGGGCTCGAGTTTGTATGATCACACTGCCAATAAATAAGCACTTTTCCATTTACCGGGCACCCCGTTTTCTGGTACGTTGTAAATCAAATGAACCATTTGAATAGAAATAGCATCGGGACCAGGCTACGGAGACTTACCTTGACGTTGGTTAGCAGGCTGGTCATTATTCGATCAAAGGATGTAACCAAAAGTCTCCTTTGTCTTACAGACGTAGGTTTCACAATGTATGTTTATTTCCCCGTTTGTTGTTAGGCCCAATGGGGGAGGCGCAGGGATTCACTTTCTGTTTTTTTACTATATGGATGTGTTGGCCGCACATGTTCTCGTCTCGTGGACACCCGAGGAGTGAACGCCAAGAGCTAGACCATCGTCCCCTCCCCAATTGAACAGGGCAGTCTGCAGAGTTTAACGGGGGATGAATTCGGCCAAGGAAACTATTAGTGAGATCGGTGGGAACAAGCACAAAGTAGAGTGAGGGAGGTAGAGACAGGGGGAGGAGGGGGAGAACAGATGAGAGCTGGGAACAGAGGGAGAGAACGGAGGATTAAAGCAAGGGAGAAAAAGGAGAGCTGGTAATAGAAGGGGAGAGCTGGGAACAGAGGGGGAGCACAGAGCTGGCAATAGAGGAGTAAGGCTGGAATAGAAGGGGAGGTAGAGTAGATGAGGACTGGGGGGCCAATGCAGAACAAGAGTAGTGAGCAGAAAAGCCGATTAAAGAACGAAGCCCAATATTGATCTTCAACAAATGAACTTTAGTGACAGTGCAAGTGAGGGTGGAAGCAGCTCTGCTCTAGAAGACCATCTCAACTCACAGACTACCACCGAGTGGTAAGCCAGACCTTTCACCTGCCTCCAATATTTTACCATGTGTTGTTCCCCTCCTTGTAGAGGTCATTTAACTGTCCCACTGGCCGTACAAACAAACATGGGGCCATCCCCATGAGATTAGAGGAAAGGAGATTTTTACCAGCAGCAAAACTGGATCTCTCCAGCAAGGGCAGCGACAATGCAGCATTTACTACCCATGGAGACTGTGATGGAAGATACACTGGATATATTTAAGGTTGGACATCCTTTATACAAAGGAGAAAGAACACACAGGATGTTGTCCCATGAATACAGCCGGTTACTGGAGTGAAGAATTTCCGACCCCGTTATCATAGATTAATGGCAACTGGGTTTTTGTTTCTTGAATGGAAGTATAAATATAAGACGAGTTATCTCACCCAAATTTAGCACTTAAGAAAAGGTTTAAGCCGGTGGACATTCGCCTTGTATCAACCTCATCTACAGAGACCTCCTATTGGGCCAGTATTTGGGATTACCTAGAACAATCTGCCAAGACCCCTGCCAAGTGTGCCATGAAAGCGAACCTTTACCGTGCCGGGAGGGGGCGTCTGCACCAGCATGGCACTGGAACTTCTGGTCATGTGACCGCTCTTGAAGCCATCAAATGACTTGACCAGGCCCAAAACATAAGCGGTTTGCCCATTCCGTAGAAGCACTGGACTGACCGCCATGTAGAGATTGCTCATTAAAGAACAGTTTAAGCGATGGGTTGCATCACAAGCGTAATTTGAAATGAGATTTCGGTGGGCCGATTTTGCACCCAAACCAACCCGTAGTATATCTAGTCCCCAATGTTTTTGCAGGTCGAACAAATACAAATAAATCACCTTACGCAAGCGTTGTTGACTTGTTGATTTTATCAAATCGTTTTAAGATTCTTTATTTTTATTTTACATAACATTTCAAGAGCTTTAAAGTGCGTATTCTAAATAATATACATACACCTGTACTAAACTAGGAGTTCTTAAGGAGATCATGCAAGCCTTATACAAATATACAAAGCCAAAACGGGAAAGGTTTTTGGAGCATTGGAGAGGGGAAAGGGGGGTAGCGGTCTCTAATTAACCCCTACACAGCCAAAAGGGTCTGCAAAGCATTGCTCTACAATTCGTCTGCCTTGCCAAAAAAAATTCTTTGGCCGGGGACCCAAGTGACGTTCTGCACGTGATGCGTTTAATGGGTTGTGGTTCATTCCTGTACCGATACGTTGACGACATAGTTTTACACGTTCTACTAATGCAATGCAGGACCCCCCTGGCAGTGAAGGTTTTTTTTAATTTTGGCTTAAGGCTTTAGCAAAATGACCTCTAAAATTAGGCAGCCACTAGGGCTACAAGAAAACTGATTATTGTAAGAGATAATAACCAAACTCCTTGCCGTAATAATGCTGGTCATCGTAACATTGGAGAGCGTATTCGGTTACCCCAGCATTAAAGTGCAGGTAAAATGAAAGCTTTCGAATAAATTTACAAAGAGCGTTTTTAAAGCAGCGATTATTTTAAAGCTTAAAAATACTTTTTAATTTTTTTTTTTAATTCTGTAACAGGAAAAGTTTTTTGCTGGATAAAAGTTAAAAGACATGGGGGGGGGGGGGGTTAAGATAAGCATTACATGGCATTGCAACAAGCTGTAGTAAAGGAGAGAAGTGCTATCTTGAAGTGTAAAAGACCCCTTGTTAGTGTGTGTGTGTTAAATAATGTGTATGGTAAACCTACCCAGCTTGAAAATTGCAAAGCCAGTACTACCAGCCTACACTGAGACCCAAATGTTCGAAACAGCTGTCTGTGAGTGGTTTGACTGGCTTTGCATCTCATCCCATGCTGTGCTTCAAAGCTGTGTGAACAGCAGAGCATTTGCTTATAAAAGGTTCCATGTAAAAATGGATTTCAGGCAAAAGGTGACATGGTGTGCTCATTTGCATGTCATTCCCCAGAATCCCTTGCTGCAGTGGGAGCACTGTATGCTGAGTGATAATGGTTGAAAGGCAGGGTTGCAGACCTGTCTAAGACATGTGAATGTGCTCACAAGTGATATTCTTTACTGGATATATATATATATATATATTTATTATTATTTTTTCATTCAAGAGCATTTTGATAGCTGTACATTTTCAAAACGAGTTAACCCTTTATTTTCAACGGTGCCTTTCCATCATGTGGTGTGACCAAAACCAAAACAATACCCATGGAATTCAAGATAAAAATTAGAATGAGAACATAAACACAATATCCATTCTCTGATTGGCCCCGTCCCGGAGACCATCTTCAGGACAACGGGGGGGACTGTCGTTGAAGATGATGTGAAACGGAGTCCTGGCTCTGGTTGGACCATGGGTGGGGTTACCCACTTCTAAACAGGGGGAGCAGGTCACGACGACCGATGTCATTCGGGCGACAACCAGTTGGGTCGAAGTGGTTGGCCCAAGTAGTCACCTTATTATACATCGAGCTACATCTGGCCCCCCAGCTTCGTCTACGGTTCTCTTCCATCTACAGCTTTACACCAACTCAACCATAAGCAAGAAGGATCTTCCCATGATTTTTGGATGTTTTGCCTTCTTGACCGCCTTGAGATGGGGAGACCCATCAAATGAATAAATAGACAGTCGGCAACCTTAACCATGACCTGTACGGTGTAGGTGCTCTCTGATCGCTCAATGTGCCCTGAAGCTGCATCTGTACCATGGTTAGTGTGTCTAGCACGGCAGTGAATAGGATATTCTTGCTAGGCAAGATTTGCGCCCCCAAACTTAATGGAACTCCAAGCTTCCCTACGCAAGGAGAAGATGGCTTCACATATTTTAACGGGGACATTTTTTTTTCTTTCTTCTCTCCCCGACTACAACCGAGACTGGGGAGGGGGGTTTGATTCCGTCCGGCTGCCCCCTTTTATCTGGATGTCCCTGTGTGTTCAACAAGAGTTTGCAGAGGCAACGCCCCCTTATCTCCCCCTCCCCTTATCTTTATTGTCTTTATGATGAAGGACAGGGTGGACCGAGGGTAAAAAAAAAAAAAGCACTCCATTGACAAACACTCCTGGAAGAGAAGCACAATTTGTAATTAATTCCAAAAGAAGCCCCCCCCCCCCCCCAAAAAAAACAGCCAAATCCTTGCATTTTATAGCGGTTAGATTAGTCTAAGGAAGCTGATGAAATGATTAAGATTCTCTACAAAAAGGTTTCGTCTTTTTGGCCAGCCATGTAGGCTTTTAAATGTGGGGGGGGGATGGGGGGGGGAGTTTAAAAACTGTACGCCAAGATGCAGGTCTGTTTCAAAAGGATTTCTAACGACAGAACGGGGGGGGGGGGGGGAAGGGGTGGGAGGAGGTCTTCTAAGTGGTGCTGTTCCACAAGACCCTTTCCAGCTCCAAAGCCACCATCTTATTTATGCCCGACACAAATTAATGGGCTCCGTTTAATACACGGGGCCTGATATTTCTTATATAATTAGTAGTTACCATGTAAGCCAAAAAATAACAATTTGTGTGTGTGTGTGTGTCTGGGCGTGTGCGCGCGTGTGTGTGTGTGTATGTGCGCGTGTTCCACTTCAGGCGTGGCTGCATCGAAAACAAATTAAAGCGCTTTAGAGATCTAAGCGAACGTCGATCTTAAGAGCCAGAACATTCTTCGACTGCACCAGGTTGGGACGTTTGTATGAACGCTGCCCAGCTCCGGATGGAATGGAAAGTTACATACTGGACGTTGGGGACATCTCGGATGTCCATGCCAGCCTCGTTTATACATCTGGTCAACCCCCCCTTCCCTGCGTTCCTGGGCAAGAGACGGGGCTCACCGGCTGCTGAAGAAAAAAAAAACTACGGTGGTGATACTTATGCCAAAGACCCGACCGTGGCAAAGGGTTCAACGGTGACCACTTCAGCTGGCGCAAAATTCTATATTAGGCTTCTATGGCCCCAACGCATCGTCTTGAATGGAACCCAATATGGCGTTCACTGCGTCTTAACCCATATTCATTATATAGAATAGGGGTTATGACTCTTGGATCATGGGTTATATATATCGCTTGCTCTGGTGGGTGTAGAGTTGGGAAAGAGGCGCATGAGGTTATGGGGGGGGGGGGGGGGCGCAACCTTTGGCCGTCGGGGCTGGAAGTTAGTTTTGAGGTTGCTGTAGCTCCGTCCTGAATTCCAACATGGAGTTGCGCAAGCCGGGGCGTCAGACAGCCACTGGAAACTTAGCCGGGCTCCCAATGCAACCCCGACTTCTCACCATAACCCAACCATCGAGTGTGATCCAACAGCCCAACGCCACGCAGAGAAGGCAAGAGGATCAGACTAGTGAACGGCTGGCACTGTTAGCCCCCCCATCGCTAACAAAAGGGGGCCAGGGCGACGCTTTGCTTTCAAAGCTCTCTTGACCCTCTGCGTTGGTGGATTTCCATATCCATCTCGGCTAGCCATCCGCACGTCAACATCTCGTCCGTATTGTTACCGCCGACAAAAAAAAACCCCAAATCCACGGTGTTAACGACGAGAGGAAGAAAGCCAGAAAAACCCACGACGCGTGACTCGTAGTGCCCGGCCAAGCGGCAGCCATCTTTAAGTGAGAAAGTTCCTGAACTGACACTCTAGAATGTGTGGGTTCTAGATCCGTCCCCCAGGCGGGGGCGTGGGAGGGAGGCGGGGGGAAACTCCTCAGTAGCGAGCGGAGTACCAGTCGTTGTCGTTGATTTGGATCAGCTCGGTGACGACGTCCATGAGGTTGTACTTGTGCTTGCGCAGGAGGCGCTGGTTGAGCTGCCGGTCGCAGAAGCCCATCTCCAGGAGGATGGCCATCATGGCCCCGGCCTGGTCCTCGGAACACGGTGGCTGGAGGAGAAGACGGGAGAAGGAAGGTTCAGTGTAGGCGCGGCGTTGGTAACGACCCGCTTTACCCATTTCCTTAAAAACGTCTTGTGGATCTGGGTGGATAATAACCCGTCTTGCACAACATATAAATTCAGGTAAAAAACGGTGTTATTCAATTATATAACCTATAAAATCACAGTCAAAGGCTTCTTTCCACAGAGGGATAATACTATATTATAGTGTATTACACCATCAGACTAGCATTATATATATATACAGTGTTCGACAAACCTATACATTTGCACGCCCCGGGCGAGTGGATTTAACATCGTGGCGAGCTCCTATTGGCCCAAGCAGCACACGTGTGGTACTAGGTGGCGAGTAGATTTTTTGGTTATTGGCCAGCGTGATGCAGGCGATTTAACTTTTTGAGTGCCGGGGGTTGGGGATGTCGTGGTGCTTGGAGTGCCGGGGGTTGGGAGATGATCGGAGTGCCTGAGTGCCGGGGGTTGGGGATGTCTGTTCGAGTGCCGGGGGTTGGGGATGTCGTGGTGCTTGGGTGCCGGGGATGTATGCTCGAATGCTGGTGGTTAGGGATGTCTGTTCGAGTGCCCTGGGTTGGGGATGTTGTGGTGCTTGGGTGCCGGGGGTTGGGGATGTCGTGGTGCTTGAGTGCCGGGGGTTGGGGATGTCATAGTGCTCGAGTGCCGGGGGTTGGGGATGTCGTGGTGCTTGAGTGCCGGGGGTTGGGGATGTCATAGTGCTCGAGTGCCGGGGGTTGGGGATGTCGTGGTGCTTGAGTGCTGGGGGTTGGGGATGTTGTGGTGCCTGAGTGCTGGGGGTTGGGGATGTCTGCTCGAGTGCCGGGGATGTTGTGGTGCTTGAGTGCCGGGGGTTGGGGATGTTGTGGTGCTTGAGTGATGGGGTTGGGGATGTCGTGGTGCTTGAGTGCCGGGGGTTGGGGATGTTGTGGTGCCTGAGTGCTGGGGGTTGGGGATGTCTGCTCGAGTGCCGGGGATGTTGTGGTGCTTGAGTGCCGGGGGTTGGGGATGTTGTGGTGCTTGAGTGATGGGGTTGGGGATGTCGTGGTGCTTGGAGTGCCGGGGGTTGGGAGATGATCGGAGTGCCTGAGTGCCGGGGGTTGGGGATGTCTGCCTGAGTGCCGGGGGTTGGGGATGTCGTGGTGTTTGAGTGCCGGGGGTTGGGAGAGGGTCGGAGTGCCTGAGTGCCGGGGGTTGGGAGAGGGTCGGAGTGCCTGATTGCTGGGTGTTGAGGATGTCATGGTGCCTGATTCCCTGGGGTTGGGGATGTCGTGGTGCCTGAGTGCCGGGGGTTGGGGACGTCGTGGTGCTTGAGTGCCGGGGGTTGGGAGAGGGTCGGAGTGCCTGAGTGCCGGGGGTTGGGAGAGGGTCGGAGTGCCTGAGTGCCGGGGGTTGGGAGAGGGTCGGAGTGCCCGATTGCCGGGTGTTGAGGATGTCATGGTGCCTGATTCCCTGGGGTTGGGGATGTCATGGTGCTTGAGTGCCGGGGGTTGGGAGAGGGTCGGAGTGCCTGAGTGCAGGGGGTTGGGAATGTCGTGGTGCTTGAGTGCCGGGGGTTGGCAGAGGGTCGGGGTGCCTGAGCGCCGGGGGTTGAGGATGTCTTGGTGCTTGAGTGCCGGGGATGTATGCTCGAATGCTGGTGGTTAGGGATGTCTGTTCGAGTGCCCTGGGTTGGGGATGTTGTGGTGCTTGAGTGCCGGGGGTTGGGGATGTCGTGGTGCTTGAGTGCTGGGGATGTCGTGGTGCCCGAGTGCCGGGGGTTGGGGATGTCTGCTTGAGTGCCGGGGGTTGGGGATGTCGTGGTGCCTGAGTGCCGGGGGTTGGGGATGTCGGGGTGCTTGAGTGCCGGGGGTTGGGGATGTCGTGGTGCTTGAGTACCGGGGGTTGGGGATGTCGTGGTGCTTGAGTGCCGGGGGTTGGGGATGTCTGCTCAAGTGCCAGGGGTTGGGGATGTTGTGGTGCTTGGGTGCCGGGGGTTGGGGATGTCGTGGTGCTTGAGTGCCGGGGTTGGGGATGTCGTGGTGCTTGAGTACCGGGGGTTGGGGATGTCGTGGTGCTTGAGTGCCGGGGTTGGGGATGTCGTGGTGCTTGAGTGCCGGGGGTTGGGGATGTCGTGGTGCTTGAGTGCCGGGGGTTGGGGATGTCGTGGTGCTTGAGTGCCGGGGGTTGGGGATGTCGTGGTGCCAGAGTGCCGGGGGTTGGGGATGTCGTGGTGCCAGAGTGCCGGGGGTTGGGGATGTCGTGGTGCTCGAGTACCGGGGGTTGGAGTGCCGGAGTGCCCCTCCTGCACAGTGCAGTCACGTGACCCCATTCAAGAGACTGCGGCGGCCACTTGAAGAAACGGAAGAGGAAGGATCCTCCTGTGTTTCCTCAAGGGAACGCAAGACGTGATGGAACCCAGGAACAAAAACAGACCCTTTGAGGAAGAGTTAGTGACTGAGCCACCGGGCCCCCAGAGTGCACGTTCCCATGATGTACAGACTACATCCTGGGGCGCTCAAAGGGTTAAGTAGGAACGGCACCTTTCCTGCTCAGTATCTCAGGAACCAGGAGGTTCCCCGGAGGTGAAACCAACGTGGTTCTGCTCCCGAGACAGTATGCACTCAACTTGGAAGGCGCCTTCAAATTGTCAAATTGGTCAGCGGGACAATGTCTCCCGCCGATCAAGGTTATCAGCACAGGATTCTGGGAGCTGCAGTCCTGCTCGCGATATAACCGTACAAGGTACCGGATCACACCACTGACTTCTAGATGCGTTGGTACCAAGCCGGTACCGCGATTACAGGACCGGGCCTCCAACCCACGAAGGCGGGCCAAAAATATGGATGCACATGTACGAGAATTCCAGAGAAAGAACAAGGCACAATGACGACGATGACGGTCCATATGAACTCACCTGGGCCATCTCTGGTTGTCCAGCGAATAGGGCCTTGTAGGCCGATGCAGCAACAGACAGAGCTCCCTTAACAAGACCCCCAGCGATGCCCACTCTGTGGTGCCTGCTATGAAGAGGTAGAGGGGTCAAAGGAATGGCCCTGCGTACCAGGTCGGGGAAAAAAAAAAAAACGTAAGCAGCTTATCAGTGTCATTGAGTCAAATCTCGCTCAACCCTTCTAGTGACCTATTGACGTACCTAGAACCTCACCAGGCCAGAAACCTTATTGACGTTCTAGGTACATCAGGGGAAATGTGCTGTGTTTTCAGGGGCGTCTAAACCAAAATCACAGGACCGCAAATGCTGAAGATCCGATGGCATTCGGTGCTGCCGGACCTTCAACACCGGAAACGTTCCAAGTAACCGTCATCACTTCAATTTGTGGCTTGTGAAAAACGAATGTGTCGCTTTTCTACGGCAACACCGAATTCAAGCAGATCAACTATTATAACGAATATTCATGGAAATTTACCGGACCTTGTCTTTCAACTCCAAACACAGGAAATATAACTAGGTGAGATGCCACGATTATATTCCCGAGAGATCAAGTTAACCACTTCTAGAACACCAAAAAAACGTGTTAACGGTTACCTGGTATCAAACCACTCTCTGGGTGTCGGGGGGTTAGCCGAAGAGTCTGTCCTTGGGAGGTTCTCAGTAGAAGGACCTTGGATAGAAACAATGGAAGATCAGTACCAGGGCTAGTTTTAAACCCCACTGACCAGCCATGAAAGCCGTAATCCCGTCTTTCCCATATTGTTATTCAAAGGGATTTTCCGCAGCTGAACCACCTTATTTTTTTTTTTATATGTAGCTCTGGCGACCACCACGCGCCCTATATACTTACCGGTATAAATGCCGATGTCCCTTCCTGAATTGTAAAAGATGGCGCCCGCAGAAACCCAATAGGAAGCTGCTCCGTCATCCCCCTCCTCCCTACCCCCCCACAGCTTCCTATTGGCCCACAAGTCCTGCAGAATTTGGCAGCCATTTTTATTTCCCTAGTGGGAGCAAAAACACCAGCATCTAAGACCAGCAATTATCTCTGGTCTCCACGGCTAAAAAAAAAAAATAGCAAGTTTCAGCTCCGGAGAAACCCCAATGACCATCATCAAATTGGTCCAATTTTTTTCTTCATCGATAGGTATTGCATTCAAATCCAAGAGACATTTTTTGGGTGGGTGTTTGTGGGGGGGGGGGGGGGGGAGGGGGTGAATAACATTTTTTTCCTTAATATAATTATTAATAGGGGTTGCTCAGTAGTTTGGTATACACTACGATCCAGGAGTGTAATACCGGCACGAAAGGGGCACCCGTTTCCTGTATTTCAAACGTCGCCCTCGCCAGCTGTTGTTATTGCTATTGCCTTGGCTGGCGAGAGCCCGCCCACCACTCTCTAGTGGATAGACTTCCGGCTCCGGGTCAGGAACCCTGCGGGAATCTGCAGTAGAAGAGTGCGGCCTGGGCAGGGGTTTTTGACGGCGTCAGCGACTACAGAGGACGGTGGAAGCTCCATCGTGCACGCGGTTACACCATATTGTAAGTTTTAATATACAGCGTGCTAATAAATAAAAGTGACGATTGTTTGACTCTGAATTTTCTTCTTCTCTGCGCTCCAACTTTTTTTTTGCGCATTTGGATGGACTGTTGGCCCGGCTGATCGCCGGAGATTGTAGGACCTGCGGGAGAAGATTCTCACTTCAAGAGATTTCCTGAAGGCAACGGACAAGCCTTTTTTTTGGGAACTTTGATCAGGAGATGCAACCAAATGACCCCCTTTGTCACACAGACTGAGGTTGTAAAATGTAAACATGCCACTACTATATGGTGTAGGAGTTTGAGCTAGCTGAGAATGTGTGTTAATCAATTTCTGACTGGCAACAGTTGTATGGAGGTAGGTGGTCCCTCCCCCCAAGAGCTCACGCCTCCTCACCTTTGTAACTTGAGAGATCTTTTCACTGCTGCAAAGAACAGGACTTACTATGGTTCTTTCCCCTCATACAGAGGTAAAAGGGGAGGGCTCACAGTGTGGTGCTAGGACCTGAATTAATGTTGGTTATACCTTGACGTTTGGTATGCAGGCTTACGACGCTTTGGCCAAAGGATCTAACTAAATAACCAAGTCAATATTATTATTATTATTGAAGTATTTAAACTTTATACGTATTACTCTACATGTTTTGTCAATTGGATGTAGCATTGGGCACCCCTTGTCTTGTGTTGTATACATTTGCCACGCTCATTAGCACTCTTTTTGACGTACATATATATTCATGATGTGGTGGGTGTAGGAGTTTGAGCTAGCTGGGAATGTGTGTGTTAACTACTATATTTTATCCCAAATTGGTAGGAGCGCAGGCTCTGGTCTTTGTTTTCCATATTTGCCCAGGAGGTCATACAGCTTTCATATTTCGTCACAGATGGCTTATGTGAGCACCTATTGTCCCGCCATGTCCCATCTTTGCACTCCAAAGGGTTCACCTTCAACATTTCGACTGCATTTGTGCTTCAAGGGTTACCCATCCTCCATGTATTTGTAAATATAAATAAACAACAAAGTGTGGGACCTTCTCGTACAGGACATTGACAGACAGAATATGGTCACACTTACCTCTACTTGATGGAGCGGGGACAGAAGATCGGACGTCTGCAGCTCCTGCCTCCTCTTCTACAGTCATGGAGGGACCTTGCAGCTCCTGGGACATCCTTCAAAAACAGGCACGCAACAGAAGGCACATTGTAAAAACCTGGATCCTCCAAGTGTGTATCCATACGGAATGGGATCCTATGCTGAACTAGCTGCCTACACGTTCTGAATGGGGGGTGGGCGGGGTTCCTTTCATTGTGTGACCATAAAAGGTGGAGTAACTGGATCAGCACATAGATTTGGAAACCGTAGCTCCCTTCAACGAGCTGTGGTCTGCAGACGTTCCTACCCCATTGGTGTTGTGAGGGTGTGTATGTATGTGCGTAACGTAATGGTAAGAACATTAGATTCATTCGATTCTAAGTCTAATGGGAGTGGGGAGGGGGGGGGTTCCTTTCATTGTGTTACGATAAAGGTGGAGTAACTGGATCAGTACAGGGATTTGGAAACAGTAGATCCCTTCAACGAGCTGTGGTCTACAGACGTTCCCACCCCACTGGTGGCGTGTGTGTGTGTGTGTGTATCGTAATGGTAAGAACGTTAGATTCTAAGTCACCTTTTTACTTGGGGTGACTTAATGAGACGCCAACCTACGTCAACATCTCGTTAAGTGTTGAAGTGGCCATACCGTTTGCTTTTTTTGGTGTTTGCTTTAGTAGATGCAGTCGCGGTTTAGCTTTAAGGCACTATAATTATTTCATTACCATTTCTTGTGCGAGAGGGGGAGCGCAAGGCTACCACACCCTCTCACCCGCGGGATCGCGCCCCGGGATGCAATAACATTGGCTACATCTGTAGTCAACGCAGGGACTTAACCGGACGTTAGTTAGAACATACAGCTCAGCCCCCTTATAACGCTGCGCTTGGGGTCCAAAGAATCACACCGCGCTATAAGCGGGACGCGTTAGAAATAATGCACCATTGTGTGCGTTGTACAATAAAGTATTTAAGGTACCAATAACCGTGTTGTAAAGTATTCCTAAATACGATAAATTGGGAGCCACGTGTGCATCGCGCTATAAACGGATTCGCGTTGTAGAGGACCGCGCTATAACGGGGTTGAGCTGTACCTAAAAAAAAAGTGGCGTTATTCCCCACCAAACCCTTAAATGTAGGTTTCCCTGGAAGGGCAACGAGAAAGGGAAGAGTCCCACTTCTGTGAAGGACCAAGTGACTTCTATACGTCCCCAAACACTCCTCTATACAACACGTGGACAGATGCCTGTGAACAAGCCTGAGATACCTGGGAAATATACCAATTTGAATATACTTTGCATATTTCCCAGATGTCTCTGGGGCGATCACAGGAAATCTCTCCACGTGTTGTATAAAGGACTGCTTGGGAGGCGTATAGAAGTCACTTGGTACTTTACAGAAATAAGACTATCTCCCCCCGCCTCCCCCCTCTAATCACCAGCAAAACCCACTATTTCAGGGCCTGGATGGGCGAAACATCCCCTTCTGGGAAGACATGCTTAACTCCGTGTTATTTGACGTTGACGCCCCCCGGCTGTGCCAACTCTAATGAGGAGTTAACCTCACGGAACGCAACGGTCGCTACAGATTTTTGGGGACGGTATGAGCTCCGAGCTAACGGGACTCTCTGTGGCTCTCGCCCCAAGTAACGAGCGATAACGGGTAGAAGTACGTCGGCTATATCTGTGCATAGAAAAGAACATTGGTCGAGTCGACCATGGTCAGGAACCGAAACGCGTCGGCTATATCTGTGCATAGAAAAGAACATTGGTCGAGTCGACCATGGTCAGGAACCGAAACGCGTCGGCTATATCTGTGCATAGAAAAGAACATTGGTCGAGTCGACCATGGTCAGGAACCGAAACGCGTCGGCTATATCTGTGCATAGAAAAGAACATTGGTCGAGTCGACCATGGTCAGGAACCGAAACGCGTCGGCTATATCTGTGCATAGAAAAGAACATTGGTCGAGTCGACCATGGTCAGGAACCGAAACGCGTCGGCTATATCTGTGCATAGAAAAGAACATTGGTCGAGTCGACCATGGTCAGGAACCGAAACGCGTCGGCTATATCTGTGCATAGAAAAGAACATTGGTCGAGTCGACCATGGTCAGGAACCGAAACGCGTCGGCTATATCTGTGCATAGAAAAGAACATTGGTCGAGTCGACCATGGTCAGGAACCGAAACGCGTCGGCTATATCTGTGCATAGAAAAGAACATTGGTCGAGTCGACCATGGTCAGGAACCGAAACGCGTCGGCTATAACGGTGTAACTTCAATTCTATTTTGGGATTTTTTTGGTGCCCCCCGTAGCCTTACTCGAAGATGTATCGTATCTACACATAGCTCGTACCTCAGCTGGGGTGAGGGCCTCAACACCTCGGGGGTAAGAGGCACAGCGTCCAGTGTCTGCGACGTGGTGAGGATGTCGTTGATGCTGTGAGCTTGCAACAGGTTGGCTCCTCCTCCAGTTCCGTCGTCCTCTGCCGACTCGGTCCCGCTCTCCTTGTCGCCGCCCGTCTCGGAGAGCGCCGAGCTGTACATCGACTCGCCTATGGGGCGGCTGGTGTCGAAACACTCGGGCAGGACGATGATGTAATCTTCCGTGGAGTCGCAGGACCCCTGGCTTTCGATTTCGTCCAGGAGGTCGTCCTCTTCCTGCCCGTCGCCGTAGAGATCTGGCTTGGCGCCTGGGGGGAAAAAAAAGGGGGGGAAGGTGGGGCACAAAGTCGAATGAAGGGGCAGCGCCACCTAGTATTAAAAAAACAAACATTGCAACGTAAACAACTTCCTTAAAAAGCAGCACTCCCTTCCTACTCACCGTAACAAAAATATAAAGTTTTTCTCTTTCTTTTTACCAGGTCCTTTTTGCTGCTGAATTAAGGTGGTTGATCCGCTTTAAAGGAGACCAAATTGAGGTCACTTTTGCGGAGGAACGGCATCTTTAAAAAAAGTCTACGGGGGAGGCTCCGATAAGGGGGTAACGGAGATACAAGTCCATGGCAGAAGAGCGGGAACCGGGCGCCGATGTCACCTACTGGAGCTCAATGAATCCCGTCCTATATTCTAGACTTCTACTAACCAGCATCGGACTTCTCCTCGGCCTATGTTCTAGACTTCTACTAACCAGCATCGGGCTTCTCCTCGGCCTATGGCCTAAGCGGCTACTAACCTAAAATCGGACTTCTCCTCAGCCTATGTTCTAGACTGTTACTAACCACCATCAAACTTCTCCTCCGCCTATGTTCTAGACTGCTACTAACCAGCACCAGACTTATCCTCTGCCTATGTTCTAGACTGCTACTAACCAACATCAAACTTCTCCGCCGCCTATGTTCTAGACTGCTACTAACCACCATCAGGCTTCTCCTCTGCCTATGTTCTAGACTGCTACTAACCTGCATGGGACTGCTTCTCGTTGACCACGGCATCTTTGCCCGTAGCTCCCTGTAGATCGGGGCAGCTGAGTACCGAAGACGTCTTTGGGATGGCGCTCTCCTCTGATTTCACGCTGTAGTTGAAACTCGTTTGGGGCGATGACTGGAGGGAACCTGGAAACAGATGGTGAGACTCCATCATCCGATGAACAAAGGAACATAGGGCACAACGGGTTTAGCAAATCAAACTCATTAATTGAGCCAACACGACGTTTCGACCATAATGGTCTTTATCAAGTGACAATGGCATAAGTACCATCATCCAACATGGTCAGCTAAAGGCATGGAGTAGTGGTTGAGCCTTAAAAGCTTGTTGGTTCGATTCCTGCCCAGGTCCCTTATAGTCCATGCATACATGGAATAAACAAATGAAACATCTCCAAGTGGCTTTCCCAGAACATACGTTTGTGTCGATTCATGTAAAATATCTTCATCACATTAATGTTGTTCAATGTTTTAGTAGCTGTAGATGCGTTTTAAACGGTCAGTCTCTCCTAGGGGCAAAGTGTACTGATGGCAGTGACAAGGTTAAGGGGTCCTTCTCTCCTAGGGGCAAAGTGTACTAATGGCAGTGACATGGTTAAGGGGTCAGTCTCTCCTAGGGGCAAAGTGTACTAATGGCAGTGACATGGTTAAGGGGTCAGTCCCTCCTAGGGGCAATGTGTACTAATGGCAGTGACATGGTTAAGGGGTCAGTCACTCCCTCCTAGGGGCAAAGTGTGCTAATGGCAGGACATGTTTAAGGGATCAGTCTCTCTTAGGGGCAAAGTGTACTAATGGCAGTGACATGGTTAAGGGGTCAGTCTCTCCTAGGGGCAAAGTGTACTAATGGCAGTGACATGGTTAAGAGGTCAGTCCCTCCTAGGGGCAAAGTGTACTAATGGCAGTGACATGGTTAAGAGGTCAGTCCCTCCTAGGGGCAAAGTGTACTAATGGAAGTGAAATGGTTAAGGGTCCAGTCCCTCCTAGGGGCAAAGTGCACAGGCGGGAGTTTCATTTCCTTTGCCCGATGTCACTGTGTTCAACAAGAGTTTGCACAGTCGAAACCCTATGACCGAGTGCGACCCAACAGTCCAGCCCTACACACACCAGACGGCGCCAGCACTCACTCTGCGCGGACGTCCTCTTCTGCGGCGGGTTGTAGTCCGGCGCCGCGTCCAACGTCAGACTCCGCATCACCGTTTCGCAGACAAACTGCGTCCCGCTGATGTCCTCTTCCGCCTCCTCCTGCGGGGCGGCGCTCTCTGCCCTCTCCGGACCCTTGCTCACTCCTGCGGGGTGGGGGGAGGGGGAACAGTTCTGCGTTTGGCAAAGCGTTACAGGAAAAGGACGCTTCTTGTACATCCACGCCGCCATATTGTGACACCAATATGTACATAATACGGACATTATAGACCCAACTGCGTTATTTTTGGAAGTCCGGTTGGACGTGATTTTTTTTTTGGTGACCTCTTGTTCTTAAACGTGGTTCTCAGTCTCGGGGGCACTTTAACGGTGTCTTTACTACACGGTTGGAAGCCCTGCACCGTCCTAAATTACCGGCCGTTGGATATATACACGGCCTTGAGATTTTTTTTCTTCTTGCCCTTTTCCCTAGACTGGTTTCCCGTGGGTTAACCCGTCGCACGACGATGCAGTCAGATCTTAGAAGCACATAGATACATATCTATCCATCCATCCATATCTATCTCTATCCATCCCTAGCT
This sequence comes from Ascaphus truei, assembly GCF_040206685.1. Taxonomy (NCBI): domain Eukaryota; kingdom Metazoa; phylum Chordata; class Amphibia; order Anura; family Ascaphidae; genus Ascaphus; species Ascaphus truei. The sequence goes on from NC_134505.1 coordinate 2,060,244, forward strand.
ATCCATGCATCCATCTCTACCCATCATCCCTCTATCCATCCAGCCACCCTTAGCTAGTCATCCAGTCATCATTAGCTATCCATCCTGCCATCCTTAGCAAGCCATCCAGTCACCCTTAGCAAGCCATCCAGCCACCCTTAGCTAGCCATCCAGCCATCCTTAGCAAGCCATCCAGCCATTCCTTAGCAAGCCATCCAGCCATTCCTTAGCAAGCCATCCAGCCATTCCTTAGCAAGCCATCCAGCCATTCCTTAGGTAGCCATCCAGCCATTCCTTAGCTAGCCATCCAGCCATTCCTTAGCTAGCCATCCAGCCATTCCTTAGCTAGCCATCCAGCCATTCCTTAGCTAGCCATCCAGCCATTCCTTAGCTAGCCATCCAGCCATTCCTTAGCTAGCCATCCAGCCATTCCTTAGCTAGCCATCCAGCCATTCCTTAGCTAGCCATCCAGCCATTCTTTAGCTAGTCATCCATCCATATCTATCTATCCAGTCAGATCTTAAAGCACAACTAGATCCATATCTCTATCTACCTCTAGCCATTCATCCCCACTTATCCACCCATATATATCCATTCATCTCCATCTATCCATACCTACCTATCCAGATCTATATTGAGTGTTCTTGAGAAATTTGCTGCGTCGTCCACCCTCTGAGCACCGAATGGACTGCAAATCACCCCCTGGTACCCCACATATTTAATATTGAAATTCCTTCACGAGAATTCTTGTCTGGGTGAAACAAAGATGGCCACTGGGTTCAGCCTCACTGGCAGCCAACAGAAAGCCGTGACATCACGAGACAACATGGCTGCTTCCGATTGGGTGACCCCCCCGCAGCCATCTTTGTTTTGGCGTGTTGGAGGGCCACAATTCATGCCCCAGCTTTAACCTAACGGCAAACCGGCAGACTCCGGAACAGCCCAGGAACGAGAAGCTACTGCGCCGATTCTGTGGTGCAAGATGAAGAATAAGCCACCTAGGTTCAGTGCATGAAGGGATGGGTGCCAAGCCAACGCCCTGGCTAAGGTGTCTCGGAGTCCACCTATAAAAAGGGAGCCACAGTGCGCCGCTTCAGCACAAAAGCTGTGGTCTTACCTACTCATGATATGGAGTCATGGGTCTACCATTTAATTAAAAGCTGTTGTAGATTTGTAGCAGGCCACGACGGGGGGAATAATATCACGTTGCGGCCCAAGACCTCATCGTCATGTTCAAGAGAGAAGAGACAGGGTTCGAAACGTTCGTTGCCCCACCGTGTCATCGGTGAAGAACGCTCATGTTGGGTCCGCTACAAAAGGTATCGCGCAACCTCCAACGAACCTACATTTCCTCCAGGACCAAATACAGCTACTAGAACTTGGATACTACATGGTGTTGGAGCTCGGAACTTTGATGCGCGTTGTCCATTCCGAAGGCCGTTTGAAGAACTTACCAGCCAGCGCCTTGTGCCCATTCCCTTCCGTCTCTTCCTCTATCTGCCCCAGTCCCGGTTTCTCAATCAACGGGCCGTCGTGTGGCAGAGGGGACATGCAGGGGGTCATATCTAGGAAGGAGAACCAGATTTCGTTACACTGGATTGCCCCTCTACATGGCGCACTTGCCAACAGACCCCGATAAGCTCCAGGTCATGATCACAGATTTCGTAGGCAGCGAGGCCAGTGTAGTGACTGCCAGGCATGGTGGCAATGGAGTTTTTTTTCTTCGTGTGTATGTTTTTAGTTATATAGCGTCATCTATTCTGCGCTTCAAGGACACAGAATACGGTGCCGGGAGCAAGGAAATCTGATGCCAAATAGTGGAGTACACAGAACCTTGCAGAGAATCTAGGAGTACACAGAGCCTTGCAGAGAATCTAGGAGTACACAGAGCCTTGCAGAGAATCTAGGAGTACACAGAGCCTTGCAGAGACTCTAGGAGTACACAGAACCTTGCAGACACACTAGGAGTACACAGAACCTTGCAGAGACTCTAGGAGTACACAGAACCTTGCAGAGACTCTAGGAGTACACAGAACCTTGCAGACACACTATGAGTACACAGAACCTTGCAGAGACTCTAGGAGTACACAGAACCTTGCAGAGACTCTAGGAGTACATAGAACCTTGCAGAGACTCTAGGAGTACACAGAACCTTGCAGAGACTCTAGGAGTACACAGAACCTTGCAGAGAATCTAGGAGTACACAGAACCTTGCAGAGACTCTAGGAGTACACAGAACCTTGCAGAGAATCTAGGAGTACACAGAGCCTTGCAGAGACACTAGGAGTACACAGAACCTTGCAGAGACTCTAGGAGTACACAGAACCTTGCAGAGACTCTAGGAGTACACAGAACCTTGCAGAGACTCTAGGAGTACACAGAACCTTGCAGAGACTCTAGGAGTACACAGAACCTTGCAGAGACTCTAGGAGTACACAGAACCTTGCAGAGAATCTAGGAGTACGCAGAACCTTGCAGAGACTCTAGGAGTACACAGAACCTTGCAGAGAATCTAGGACTACACAGAACCTTGCAGAGAATCTAGGAGTACGCAGAACCTTGCAGAGACTCTAGGAGTACACAGAACCTTGCAGAGACTCTAGGAGTACACAGAACCTTGCAGAGACTCTAGGAGTACACAGAACCTTGCAGAGACTCTAGGAGTACGCAGAACCTTGCAGAGACACTAGGAGTACGCAGAACCTTGCAGAGACTCTAGGAGTACACAGAACCTTGCAGAGAATCTAGGAGTACACAGAACCTTGCAGAGACTCTAGGAGTACACAGAACCTTGCAGAGACTCTAGGAGTACACAGAACCTTGCAGAGACTCTAGGAGTACACAGAACCTTGCAGAGAATCTAGGAGTACACAGAACCTTGCAGAGACTCTAGGAGTACACAGAACCTTGCAGAGACACTAGGAGTACACAGAACCTTGCAGAGACACTAGGAGTACGCAGAACCTTGCAGAGACTCTAGGAGTACGCAGAACCTTGCAGAGACTCTAGGAGTATGCAGAACCTTGCAGAGAAACTAGGAGTACACAGAACCTTGCAGAGACTCTAGGAGTACGCAGAACCTTGCACAGACTCTAGGAGTACACAGAACCTTGCAGAGACTCTAGGAGTACGCAGAACCTTGCAGAGACTCTAGGAGTACACAGAACCTTGCAGAGACTCTAGGAGTACGCAGAGCCTTGCAGAGACTCTAGGAGTACGCAGAACCTTGCAGAGAATCTAGGAGTACACAGAACCTTGCAGAGACTCTAGGAGTACACAGAACCTTGCAGAGAATCTAGGAGTACACAGAACCTTGCAGAGACTCTAGGAGTACGCAGAACCTTGCAGAGACTCTAGGAGTACACAGAACCTTGCAGAGACTCTAGGAGTACACAGAACCTTGCAGAGACTCTAGGAGTACACAGAACCTTGCAGAGACACTAGGAGTACACAGAACCTTGCAGAGACACTAGGAGTACGCAGAACCTTGCAGAGACTCTAGGAGTACGCAGAACCTTGCAGAGACTCTAGGAGTACGCAGAACCTTGCAGAGAAACTAGGAGTACACAGAACCTTGCAGAGACTCTAGGAGTACGCAGAACCTTGCAGAGACACTAGGAGTACACAGAACCTTGCAGAGACACTAGGAGTACGCAGAACCTTGCAGAGACTCTAGGAGTACGCAGAACCTTGCAGAGACTAAGCGAGCAGAAGCTTGGCCTAATTATACACTATATCGAGCCTTTACGGGGCAAAAAAAGCCGGTGTGTTGTTGAGGTTACTCACCGACGGGTGTGTTGTGCGGGACGCGTTCCAGTTCTTGAACGATGTTGATATCCAACAGCTCAAAAGACAGCAAGTCCTAAAACGCAGAAATAAAGATGCAGGGTCATCACCGACTGGGGGGTGAGGGGGGTAAACGCGGCAACATAAACAAGTGCAGAGTATTGTTAAATAGAACGAGCGAGCTGAAAGTGCAAAGAGAACGGGGACATTAGAGACGCCATGGCTTCTTAACGCTTTCCAGGAGAAAGTACTTCTGGTGTAAAAAGAAAAGGAGTAGTGGATCCACAGAGCTGTGTGCCAGCAGAGGTGGCAGAGGGTAATACAGGAAAAAAATCGGAGGCCAGCACGCTCATGGACTTTGTGATCAACGGTGTTTATTGGATGGTCAGCGTTTCGGTCCGAAGTGTGGACCCTGGTCTCCGATGACTACCAGACTTGCCCTGGCTCTCCTGCATGCCCCCGTGGCAGAATACTTTGCACAGGGCGAGTACTCTCTCCCCTCCCCCCCCCCCCCCAGTACTAAACATGAAGGGTAATGCAGTTCCCACCTGCTAGGCACAAGAAGATATCCAACATGGAAAAGGGGGCAGCCGGGGCAAGAAGATAAAGTCTGAGGGGTCACAGCGGGTAGGAAAAGGAGCAGAGGAGATGGATTAGTTGGTTATTATCTGCTGCCCATCTTAACCTTTCCAGGTTACCCAATACCAGTCTACTTCCCGGGTTGACTACTTCAAGCCAGCATCGATAATAATAATAATACTAATAGAAGCCGTGGTACCCAGAGCGTGGAAATAAAATAGTTATGGTACTATGGGTGTGGAAATACTTCTAGTACCATCCCACTTCAACTATAATGGAGTGGTTATTTGATGCTCTCATTCCCCAGTAGCACGGTCTAGAACTTCTAGACAGTCATGGAGAGGAAGACCACATGGAATAAGTGAATCATTGGGGTCCTTACCCAAAGAGAGAGTCGGGACCTACCTGAGCAGTGAGGAGGTCCACAGATGGGATATACATCTCTCTGTCAGTGTGCGGGCTCCTTATCTTCACCGGAGTGGACGCCGTGGGCAGGTCCACCATCTCAAGAGCTTCTCCCAACTGCTGGTCGATAGATCCAGTGGAGACCTCCTGGAGACGGGCAAGGTTACACAAGGTCAGCGGTGGCAATAGAGAACTATACAACACCTGCAGATGTATGAGAGGGGCAAAATGTATACAACATATCACGTGTGACTAATGTGAAACATGTGACATGGCAAAATGTATACAACATATCACGTGTGACTAATGTGAAACATGTGACATGGCAAAATGTATACAACATATCACGTGTGACTAATGTGAAACATGTGACATGGCAAAATGTATACAACATATCACGTGTGACTAATGTGAAACATGCGACATATCAGGATAGATGCACTGCACGCACGGAACACCAACATGTATGTGTGTTTATATCACAGACACATTATAATTGTGGATTATATATACATTTTTCTATGCTTTGGGTTCTAGCACATTTTTCCGCACAAGAACATGTGTGTGTGAGATATCGATATATATCTATATTATATATATACACACACACCATCTATTTCAACCCGTGTCTCCCCACTGCTGGATGAAGCCTCCCCAGTGATCTCCCAGGTCCTGCGGTTACAGCCTTGGGGAGGCTTCGTCCAGCAGTGGGGAGACACGAGCTGGAGAGGATGGGATGAGGGAATGTGTGGGAGCGACGTGGAGAAGAGAGGCTGTAACCGCAGGACCTGGGAGATCACTGGGGAGGCTTCATCCAGCAGTGGGGAGACACGGGCTGGAGAGGATGGGATGAGGGAATGTGTGGGAGCGACGTGGAGAAGAGAGGCTGTAACCGCAGGACCTGGGAGATCACTGGGGAGGCTTCATCCAGCAGTGGGGAGACACGGGCTGGAGAGGATGGGATGAGGGAATGTGTGGGAGCGACGTGGAGAAGAGAGGCTGTAACCGCAGGACCTGGGAGATCACTGGGGAGGCTTCGTCCAGCAGTGGGGAGACACGGGCTGGGGAGGATGGGATGAGGGAATGTGTGGGAGCGACGTTTAGAAGAGAGGCTGTAACGGCAGGACCTGGGAGATCACTGGGGAGGCTTCATCCAGCAGTGGGGAGACACGGGCTGGGGAGGATGGGATGAGGGAATGTATGGGAGCCACGTGGAGAAGAGAGGCTGTAACCGCAGGACCTGGGGGATCACTGGGGAGGCTTCATCCAGCAGTGGGGAGACACGGGCTGGAGAGGATGGGATGAGGGAGTGTGTGGGAGCGACGTGGAGAAGAGAGGCTGTAACCGCAGGACCTGGGAGATCACTGGGGAGGCTTCATCCAGCAGTGGGGAGACACGGGCTGGGGAGGATGGGATGAGGGAATGTGTGGGAGCGACGTGGAGAAGAGAGGCTGTAACCGCAGGACCTGGGAGATCACTGGGGAGGCTTCATCCAGCAGTGGGGAGACACGGGCTGGAGAGGATGGGATGAGGGAATGTGTGGGAGCAACGTGGAGAATAGAGGCTGTAACCGCAGGACCTGGGGGATCACTGGGGAGACTTCATCCAGCAGTGGGGAGACGCGGGCTGGAGAGGATGGGATGAGGGAATGTGTGGGAGCGACGTGGAGAAGAGAGGCTGTAACCGCAGGACCTGGGAGATCACTGGGGAGGCTTCATCCAGCAGCGGGGAGACACGGGCTGGAGAGGACGGGATGAGGGAATGTGTGGGAGCGACGTGGAGAAGAGCGACTGTAACCGCAGGACCTGGGAGATCACTGGGGAGGCTTCATCCAGCAGTGGGGAGACATGGGCTGGAGAGGATGGGATGAGGGAATGTGTGGGAGCGACGTGGAGAAGAGAGGCTGTAACCGCAGGACCTGGGGGATCACTGGGGATGCTTCATCCAGCAGTGGGGAGACACGGGCTGGAGAGGATGGGATGAGGGAGTGTGTGGGAGCGACGTGGAGAAGAGAGGCTGTAACCGCAGGACCTGGGAGATCACTGGGGAGGCTTCATCCAGCAGTGGGGAGACACGGGCTGGGGAGGATGGGATGAGGGAATGTGTGGGAGCGACGTGGAGAAGAGAGACTGTAACTGCAGGACCTGGGGAATCACTGGGGAGGCTTCATCCAGCAGTGGGGCGCCAAGGTCTGAAGATAATGATATATATATAGCTTTGGACATATACAACAGCCCTATTCTTTTATACAACAGGCTCGCCATACACCAGAAGGACACAGAAGCCGGTACTTACCTCTTCTTTACCGGAAACAAACCCCTTCCCATTGTCCTCCCGGTTATCGGGGCAAGGGAGGGAGTCCACGATGATGCTGCACCAAACTCGCGGTCCAAACTGCTCCCCCTTGTGCGCCAGGCGCCAGTGAGAGGTGTAGGTCCCCTCCAAGGCCGGGGCTATGAATTCGACGGAAACGGCCCCCACCTGTCCGGGAAGCAGGGAGGGGACCGGAGTGTCTTTTCGGGAAGAGGACGCCAGCGTTAGGTTCCCCCACATAAATTTCAGCTGTGAAAGGGGAATGAAGCAGGGGAACCGTTAACTGGGGTGCAGGCCCAACGCAGAGCGACAGGGGGGGGGGGGGGTAACTGGAGATACACAGCACTGCTTAGAAAAGGGTGTACGAAGAGGAGTAACTGGAATCCACAACTACATATATAGTGTGTGTGTGTGTGTGTGTGTGTGTGTGCGAGAGTGTGTGCGCGTGAGAGTGCGCGTGAGAGAGTGTGCGTGAGAGAGAGGGGGGGGGGGGAAGTGGAGATACACAGCACTGCTTAGAAAAGGGTGTACGAAGAGGAGTAACTGGAATCCACAACTACATATAGTGTGTGTGTGTGTGTGTGTGTGTGTGCGAGAGTGAGAGAGTGTGCGCGAGAGAGTGCGCGCGAGAGAGGAGGGGGGGGGGAAGTGGAGATACACAGCACTGCTTAGAAAAGGGTGTACGAAGAGGAGTAACTAGAATCCACAACTACATATAGTGTGTGTGTGTGTGTGTGTGTGTGCGAGAGTGAGAGTGTGTGCGCGAGAGAGTGCGCGTGAGAGAATGTGCGCGAGAGTGAGGGGGGAGGGGGGATGTGGAGATACACAGCACTGCTTAGAAAAGGGTGTACGAAGAGGAGTAACTGGAATCCACAACTACATATAGTGTGTGTGTGTGTGTGTGTGTGTGTGTGTGTGTGTGTGTGCGCGAGAGTGAGAGAGTGTGCGCGAGAGAGTGCGCGCGAGAGAGGAGGGGGGGGGGAAGTGGAGATACACAGCACTGCTTAGAAAAGGGTGTACGAAGAGGAGTAACTAGAATCCACAACTACATATAGTGTGTGTGCGCGCGCACGCACAGAGAGTGCACGAGAGAGTGCACGAGAGTAAGCTTGAGCGAGCGCGCACGAGAGAGCGCGCGAGAGAGAGTGCACGAGAGAGAGTGCATAAAATGCAGGTAGTAGTGGAATTCCACTAGAGGTAAATTAACTGCCTGGGTGCAGACTGCAGCAAAGGTAAGTGTAACAGGGTGAGGAAGGCACAGAGGGAACAGAAACGTTACTCTGGGTAAATAAATTTCAGATTTTTTCTCCAAGACCTTGTGTGCCCGCTTCCTATGCTGGTATACACACATGCAGGCTTTACGGCTTACAACGCTATACTGCAAGGAAGAAGGTAACTAATACAAAGTGTATGAGTGTGTGTGTGTGTGTGTGGTGTGTGGTGTGTGGTGTGTGGTGTGTGGTGTGTGGTGTGTGTGTGTGACAGCTCAACCCCGTTATATTATTTTTTAAATTATTATTATTAATATAACATTATTTATTGCTAACAGACACACACACACACACACACACACACACACACACCTCCCCCCTACACTAATAATTTTACCATACCATGCAGGAATTGAACCCGGGACCCTTCACACACTAGTAGCAATTCTCTACCTGCTACACCCCAGGGTTGGTGTGATGTCATTGACTCCATAAACAAACTTAACTTCTACTGCACCGCACTGAAAGGCGACACTGTGCAGAAGTTACATTTGTGTATAGTTTACAATTAAGCTCGGCTAACACAGTACACGTTCTATGTATATATATATATATGTGTGTGTATTCGGTACTGCTAATAACATTTTACACACTCATTAAATCAGTCAACTAAAAAAAAAACTACACCCACTGTATATACGGTTGTACATGTGTATTTATATATATATATATGTGGGTACAGTGTGTGTGTGCGTACCATTTCACAGGCCAACGCACCGAATCATTGCGCATGTGGAAATTACGGAATATTAAGGCCCAAACACTGAAGGGGTGAACAGTGTCCCAATTGCAACGGCTACGGGGCTGTGAGGCATAATGCAAGACACAACTGGAAGCCAACATCTGGAAGGCTGCAAGCCTGGGCTTTGGCCGAGAGACCGCAGTTTAGGGGAGGACTCTATGGAACATTATCTGGGCTGCTACGTTGAGCGTGAATTATTTTGGTTAGCCCCAGATGCCGTGTATTGTGTGCCACAAGACATTGGTTGTATGAGACAGGGCCGAGCGTGGTTACTCTGAACCAGCGCCGAAATATCACGCGGGTCACAAAAAAAATCCCGGCACCTTGGTGTCGGAGTTCCATTTAACGTTCCCCGTGTTCTTCATCCTCCAGTGCTTGATGAACCGGGTGCCCGGCTGGAGATGCGTCCCGTCGGGCAAGTTCTCGTCCACGAACACCGCGCTGAGGGTTGGGATGATCTGGCTGGAGGGCAGCAGGGGAATCCTGTGAATAAACACCGTCACGTCAGATACAGAGAAAAGTGCCTTATTGACGTACCTAGAACCTCACGGGCCCTGGAATGCTTTGGATGTTCTAGGTACATCATAGGCACTTGTTCATTTGTAAGGGGGTGGGGGGGGGGGGGTCGGGGGGAGGAGGAAATCGGGCCGACCGTTCCATTTATCGAAATAGAAGCCCCCCACTTCTGTTTACAACATCCAGGGTTGCGTCATGTGATCAGCCCTAGAGCGATCACATGACCAGGAAGTGCCAGATGTCCAGTGGCACCACATTTAAGATGAAATATTGTATTGAGTATAGTACACAGAATGTTGTATCCACAGTGAGTCCATAGCCAGGGCCACAAGGACATTAGGAGTCAAATGACCACTGAGCTACTGCTTCAGCTCAACTTAATGCAAGCGCATTCAGATTATTTAGCAAACATAGAACAGAACCTCAATGGAGGACTAACCTACAGTTTTATCACGCAAAGACATTTGGTAAAAGTTGTCAAAACCCTAAAAAAAAAAAAAGAAGCTTTCGTTTACCACACACGTGTTAAAAGTTTCAAGCAATTCTTTAAAAACACAGGTCTGATTGGGTGAGATATTAGGGTGAGATGTAAGGAGGGGCAGAGGGGGGTATAGTGAGATATTAGGGGGAGATGTAAGGAGGAGCAGAGGAGGGTATAGTGAGATATTAGGGCGAGATTTAAGGAGGGGCAGAGGAGGGTATAGTGAGATATTGGGGTGAGATGTAAGGAGGGTATAGTGAGATATTAGGGTGAGATGTAATAGGGGCAGAGGAGGGTATAGTGAGATATTAGGGTGAGATGTAAGGAGGGGCAGAGGAGGGTATAGTGAGATATTAGGGTGAGATGTAAGGAGGTGCAGAGGAGGGTGTAGTGGGATATTAGGGTGAGATGTAAGGAGGGGCAGAGGAGGGTATAGTGAGATATTACTGTGAGATGTAAGGAGGGGCAGAGGAGGGTATACCCTTAAAAATGAGGAGGAGAATTTTGTAAGTAATACAGAATTTGATAGGAAGCCAGAAGAGGGATTTCAGCAGGAGAGACGCCGTGACAGATTTAGGAGAGAGTAAAGTGATTCTGGCAGCAGCGTTAAGGATAGATTGTAGGGGTGGCAGGAAGGCCGGACAGCAGGAGGTTACAGCGAAACCCAAGATAATAATCTAAGGCAGATAAGGTAGAGAAGGAACGGCAGAGGGAGTAGTGAACAAACAGACAGGACAATACATGGACGAAAGGGACAGTGAGGCATAGATTCTATTTCTTAGTATCCGTCATGCACTTGTTGACCGTGTCTATTAATTTACCGTTCCCTCTCGACCTCAGGTTGTTATATTGGGTTTTATACCCGTGTTAAACTCATGAGATCTCTGCACATCAGTATCGCTCACCAGAGGAAGAGAGAGCTCTTGAAAGCTTCTCCTAAAATAGCAATTGGGACGGGACAAACTCAGCTAGTTCTATTTAGTTTAATGTATTAGTGAGCGTCTACGTTTTCATTCCAAGTGCAATGACAGAGGAGACTCCTTTGTTACAAGACTTCGGTTCTCCATGCATAACCCAACCTCCGAGCAAGAGACGCTGAGATTATGCTGAGGTACAACCACTGTACAAGGCCTAGGAAGAAGACCATGTTGCTGGTGGTATCGAGGTACAACCACATTACAAGGTCCACAAAGTAGATCATGTTGCTGATGGTATCTGAGGTACAACCACATTACAAGGTTCACAAAGTAGACCATGTTGCTGATGGTATCTGAGGTACAACCACATTACAAGGTCCACAAAGTAGACCATGTTGCTGATGGTATCTGAGGTGCAACCAATGTACAAGGTCTAGGAAGAAGACCATGCTGCTGGTGGTATTGAGGTACAACCAATGTATAAGGTCCACAAAGTAGACCATGTTGCTGATGGTATCTGAGGAACAACCACATTACAAGGTCCACAAAGTAGACCATGTTGTGGGTGACATCGAGGTACCACATTACAAGGTCCACAAAGAAGACCATGTTGCTGGTGGTAGAGGTACAACCAATGAACAAGGTCCACAAAGAAGACCATGTTGCTGGTGGTATCGAGGTACAAGCAATGTACAAGGTCCACAAAGTAGACCATGTTGCTGATGGTATCTGATGTACAACCACTCTACAAGGTCTAGGAAGTAGACCATGTCGCTGATGGTATCGGAGCGTGGGCTTGCGAGAGTCTGGTCGGTATGCTTCCTTACACTAGTGCATTGCTCTGCGGGCTCTCGGGCCGTGCTTGGCGAGCCGTCTCCTCGCTTCTCGTGTCCAGGGAGCTCCACACGTGGATCTTGCGATGGAGCTTCAACTGCTTCTTCAGCTCTTTGACCTCGGCTTTGCGCTGCTTCTTCTCCGCACGCATGCGCTGCTTCTCGGCTTTCACCAACGTTTTGTCCATATGTTTCTGGAGCCTTGGGAGGGTATAAGAGAGAGGAGAAAGTGTAGTGAGCGGAGAAAGCAAGGAGCGAGAGAGGGGGCTCCTCTGACCTCTTAAATATGTCACTGCCATTAGTACACTTTCCCCTAGGAGGGCCTGCCGCAGTCGCACTGCTCGAGGGTCCATATTTCTGGACCGCGTTAAGCCTCCGGGGCGGCTTTAGTCCACAGCTTACCCTCCATCTCCTCCATGCCGGAGACATTGAGGTTGGCCACATCCGTTCACCTCCACCAGGGACGTACCTGACTTGCTCCGTGGACGTGGGTGGGTGCGGGTGCTGTCCGGTGCTGAACGCCTCGCCGCTGCTCACCACCGGTCGCCGCATCTTCAGGAACAAGTGGTTGGAGTCGTGATCGCAGTTCCCGGCTTCGCATTGCTCGCAGACGCTGAACGAGGGGCACGTGCTGTTGGCGTAGAGGAAGTTTAGGGAGTCGGCGGATGTTGGGGGATAACATTTTGTGATAACATCAAATGGGACGAGAGCGCGAGGGAGGGAGAGAGAAAGAAAACCGCCAACGAGCCGACGCGCGCTCTACGTCCTGCCTCAGAGAGATGCGGCCTGTTGTTCGCTCCGCCCGGTCGCTCACACTATGGATGTGGCCTCATTGCCCACCCCTCTGCTTCTCGGGCCTACCTGCACTGGTAGCGTACACCCAGGATTCTGCCTTGACAGGTGCTGCAGGCCAGCAGCCAGTCATGCAGGGAGCTGCGGGAGGCCGGGCGGTCTGGTTCTTGAAGGGCCGACGACGAGCCGCTGTCCGACATCCAGTCCTGGCTCCGGCCGAGTTTGTCGCCCAACGTCTGGTTCACCTTCTCCACGGTCTCGCTCACTATCTGTTCCTTAAACTGGAGAGAGAGAGAGATGTCAGGTGAGGGGCATCCGTGAGCACAACACACGGAGCAGAGAGCATCCATGTTCTTACAGGAGAGAGGCTGCCATTAAAATACTCTATAATATTCTTAACGTGTAGCAAAGGGATCCCCCCGCGTTGCAGGCCCCCACTGGAGGTAAAAGGGTTAAACCTCTCCAAATAGTCTCAGCAACCCCATCAGAGCACCTTATGCCACACTACCATACAAGAACCCCCCTCTTACTGTGGCGATTAATCCGTATCCGCAAACCCAACAACAGAATATAACTCCCTAGCACACACACCGACCGGTGTTGGGAACATCTCCACGACCAAGTCAAGCAAAGAGGGACCGTCCAAAGGATTGACGTGCTTTCCCACAAAAACAGAACTCGGTGGTGGACATACTCTTCGGGAGACTTCGACCCGAAGACTTCTTCCATGACACAGAAGAACCCACCAACAACGTAGCATGGAACACTACCACAGCCTCTATTCATTGAACAGGCAAGAAGATACCTACTGTGTCCATGTAGTTGGTGAACCTATCTGGTGGGATTCCACTGGTCACTTTAGTCACACTTGGGCCTTGCTGCCCTATTGTCGTGTTCCAAGACACGGAAGAGTCCACCAATACCGTAGCATGAAGACACTGCCACGGGCTTCGTGAATAGACAAGATGATACCTACTGTGTCCATGTAGGTGGTGAACCAATCTGGTGGGATTCCATTGGTCCTTTTAGCCACGCTCGGGCCGTTCTGCTCCATCATCTGTCAATGATAAAAAGGAACACTGTGTATCGCAATCAGGACTTCAATGTAGGCCGTGATACGATTTATCGAACGTTATACTCAAGATATTTTAATGCGGTTTCTTTTATATAAAACATGAAACAAGCATGAGGTAACATTCTTTATTTGAAGGTTCAATTCCTGGTAGCGGACCCTAAAATGTTTTAAACGTTTTTGTCAATAATTATAACAATCTAAATGTCTTCCGTAAACAAATCTAACCATGCTTAGTGTTGAAACAAGGCCGTTTTCGTGTCTTTGGAGATTAAACAGGCTTAGTTTTTCTTCATGGCCTCTGAATGAGGGGGGGTGGGGGTAAAGTTAATCTTGTACCCCCCCGATGAACTGGAAGTCTGTCAGAGAGTGCATGATGAGGGGAACTTGTCTGTATGGAAAGTGACAGAAAAACACCAGGTTATCTGCATATGAAGCTAATTTAAAGTTCCCTGTTTCCAATCCTCAAGCGTCTCTTGTAGTCGAATGGCCAATGGTTCTATAGCCGAATCAAAGAGTAATGGTGATAGTGGGCACCCTTCTCCAGTGCCTCTGCCAAAACAAATAAAGACTGGGAACACAACGCAGTGACATGTTTAGGGGGTCAGTCCCTTCTAGGAGCAAAGTGAACTCCTGCAGGTTTCAGCTGGGCAATTGCCACATTTTTACTCAAATCTGACAAATATAAGAATATTTAATGTATTACTAAAGTGAGATTTGGGCTGGGTGTGATTTCCTCTCGCTACTCCCTTTTGTTATATGTCCCTGCGTGATCAGCAAGTGCTTGTAGAGTCAGAGTCCCCCCCCCCCATCTCACCTCCCCTTATCTTTACTGGCTCTCTGATAAGGACAGGGCAATCGATTGACAAACACTTCCCCCATTCAGAGGCCCTGAAGAAAGTCAACTGGCCGACTATGTGGGATCACACACTTAACACACTTAAATAGCAGCTGTGGGAGCTTCCAAAGCCCCGCCCCCACCATGCCTTGCTGCTTTGGATGCATAGTATTGTGAGAACCTCCTGCTATGTGACAGCTATAACCCCCACTCCCCCCCACTATGGTGCAGTTTGGGGACCTTACTAAATAAATATATATATATATATATATATATATATATATATATATATATATATATATATATATATATATATATATATATATATATATATAGCAACTGTAAATATTCCTGTATATTCATTTGCATGTCTTAGGCAGGTCTGCAACCCTGTCTTTCCCCATTATCACCCAGCACACAGCGCTTCCACTGCAGCAAGGGATTCTGGGAAATGACATGCAAATGAGCACACAGTGCCACTTTTTATCTCATGCTCACATTACATGAGCAACCCTTAGTCAATGCATGCTGCTTTAAACACAGCTTTTAAGCAAGGACTTGGGAGATGCAAAGTCAGTTAACCCACTCACAGACATGTTTCAACCTTAATGGGTATCATCAGTGTGAGGTTGGCTTGCTGACATTTGCTCAAATGTGATAAGAGTAGGTATTATATATATATATATATATACACTTTTTTTACCCACCATAACCTTAATAATTGTGGTGATTACCTAGTCTATAGTTTCAAACCAGCTTAGCCATTACAACCAGCCTCACACTGATGATACCCATCAAGGTTGAAACATGTCTGTGAGTGGGTTTAATGGCTTTGCATCTCATCCCAGCCTCTGTCTAAAAGCTATGTTTAAAGCAGCATGCATTGGCTTGAGGATTTGCTTGTGTAATACGAGCTTGAGACAAAAGGTGGCACTGTGTGCTCATTTGCATGTCATTTCCCAGAATCCCTTGCTGCAGTGGAAGCGCTGTATGCTGGGCGATAATGGGGAAAGACAGGGTTGCAGACCTGTCTAAGACATGCAAATGAACATACAGTAATATTTACAGTTTATATATATACTAGCTGAGAGACCCGGCGTTGCCCGTGAGTTAAATTTCCTGCTATGAGTGAGGGAGGGGGAGGACAGTGGACAGGAGGGGTAGGCGGGGACAGTGGACAGGAGGGGGGGACAGTGGACAGGAGGGGGGGGACAGTGGACAGGAGGGGGGGACAGTGGACAGGAGGGGGGGCAGTGGACAGGAGGGGGGGGCAGTGGACAGGAGGGGGGAGGAGGACAGTGGACAGGAGGGGGGGGGGGCGATAGTGCAGAATAAATTACTTTCTTCAGTATTAGGTGATACCTTTTTTTATTTGGACTAACAATTTGTCATAGGAAAAGCTTTCGAGAGTTCTCCTCTCTTCCGCAGGTCGGCAATACTGGTTTTCAAAGGAATCTATGGCTAAAACAGAGATTAGGAAAGCAGGAAAAAACCAGATGTAGATATACTCTTCCAATGTCTCCAGACATCCCTTTCTCACCCGCCTTATCTACATCTCTCTTTGTTTGTTTTTTGTTTCCCCCCCCCCCTGCTCTCCCAAACCTCTGCTTTAGCCACAGAATCCTTAGTAACCAGTATCACTGACCCGAGGAAGAGAGGACAACTCTCGAAAGCTTGTCCTATGACATCAATTGTTAGTCCAAATAAAAAAAAAAAAGGTAGAACAGGAGCGGAAGAAATAGGAGTATATAATTAATCAAACATACAGGACACCTGCAAGCTCATATTGAACCCCCAAAATAACCCCAACATATATATATAAGCATCTAGGTGTCGCAGAGGAGTGCTCCTGAGCATGGCGATATATATTTAAAACCAGAGACAGAACATGAAACACAGACAGAGCTCAGTGCACATCCAGTGAAACCTATACACGGTACAGTGCCTAAATATATATGTATAGATATCTATTAAATAAAATGGTCTTTTAGTTTAACATTTTGGCCAAAGTGTTGTAAGCCCCTGAGCCACTACACGGCAGACCACATCTCAAGGGGCAGAAGAAATATGAGTATATAATTAGTCAACAAGCAAACATTTAGCCCGACGCTTAGGTCCCCACTGGGGGGGGGGGGGGGGGAGGGGGCGGGCGGGGAGAGAGTGTGTGAGACTTGACAAAGAGCCATGTAGTCTCGAAATGTCACGGTTTTTATTCTGATAAGTGCTGTGGATCTTTTGGATAACACACACACGTCACGCCACCATTTTCTTTCCCCGCTTGGCTGCATTACCTTGTTATAGGCCTCTCCTCTCTGCATCTCTTGCCCCACCGCCCTCGCCAGCATAGAGTAATGCCCCAGGGGCCGTTTCCCGCTCCTCACTGCCGGGACCTGTTCCGCCGGCTCGGCCGGCTCGCCGCGGGACTCCTTGCCGCGGGAGGCGGGCGCCGGGTCTGGCCGCTGGGACTTCTCATACACGTTCACCTCCAGGAGCCCTCCCTGCTTCACCGCGATCTGAGCGCGCGACAAAAAAAAAGGATTGTACAGGGAACGGCCACCGCATCTCCCAAACACGCCTGCGCGTTTCGACAGCAGCGGTACCCACTATCTTTTCATTTTAATCCCCCCCCCAGAAATAAACCATGATATTGTCAGCTTCGGGGGAACCCCACCGGCGGTCTAGGACTTTTGCCGCGGCCATATCGCCGCCACCAAGTCGACGCTCTGCCGCCACGCACCTTGCCGGCGGAAATGTAAAAAGGGCAGCCTCTGGCACCAGGACGGCACGCAGGAGGCACTTAAAAATGGCGTCTCTGGCTGAGGCCAATTTGGTGTCCGCCGCAGAACACCAAACTGGCATCCGGCAGAGATGCCATTGTTAAACGCCTCGGCATGCTGTCCCAACGCCGGCGGCGAGATGTCTGGTGGCAAGATGTCCCCGCGGCGGGGGGAAAACGGTCGCGGCGGACAAAAAAAAAAAAGTCCCATTCCTCACACCGGTGCCCGAGATACTTTACCGGTGAATTTACCGGGTTTATATCTCCCTCCATGGGGAGATCAAAAATGGCCGCCATCGCATGCAGCCGGCCATTTAAACCCCCCCCCCCCAGGAAGGAACGCTGGTAACTTCACCGATACGTATCTCCGGAACTGGAGGATCCCCGGAGCTGGCGTTTGTCTGCGGGGGGGGGGGGGGGGGGGGAGGGGAAACAGCTACCCCCTCCCCCGCTCCTATTCTGAACGCGCAGGAGTTTGCGCCGGCAAACCCCACCATCTCCTCCCCCCCCCTCAAATCCAATAATTACCTTCAGTGCTTCTTCATATTCCTCTAAAAAAAAGACAAAAAGAGAAAAAAAAATGCATTAGGTGGAGAAAAAAAAAATCACTCGCCAGGCGCACGATATCCGGTAACACAACGCAGACATTACGGGCGCCAAGCACTCAGCGCCGACGCAGTTGCGTCAAAAAAAGTAACCTTTTTATTTTTCCGGCCAGCGCGAGTTGCGACAAAATAACGACTTGGGCGCCAACGTTTTTTGCCTTTGACACAGAGACGTCTGCTTTAGGCTGCGGCCACGCTGCCGCGGAGCGCGCTCATGCTCCAGAGTGGTGACGTCACCGTCTCGCCAAGCATGAGCGCAGGCAGTCCTGCATAATTTTGCAGGCGAGAGCAGGGGGGGCGTGGATCGGGGCTATTTCTGTGTGTAATGTGTGTGTGTGGCGGTGTGTGTTGCGGCTGTGTGTGTGTGGCGGTGTGCATTTACTGCTGCTGGAGCGCGCTTCTAAAATCAACGTTTTTGTCTCCCCAAGCGCGCCGCGTGAGTGTGGCCGCAGCCTTATACGGAAATCATGCTCTATACAAGAATCCCATTGCAGATACAGTGTTACCATTCTTACAGGGGCTGCGCTATTCGGTTTGTGAATCGCTGTTTAAATGTTGCCCGGGCCAATAGCAAGTCGTGACATCATCCAACGTTGACTGGGTGATGCACTGGGCTGGAACCACACACACACACACACGCACACGCAAGGGGTGTAGACCAAAAAGTGACATTGTTGTTGGCGACAAAGGATAGAGAGGATTCGGCAGGAATGTGGGAAAAAGGTTTTGTGGTCGGCCAATCTCAAGTAAAATGTCACCTTTTGGTGTACACGCCAAGCGTTGGGTCTGGCGCACGCCCAACACGTCACCCAGTCAACACCATCCCAACGGTCAAGCATGGTCGTGGCCCCATCATGTTCTGGTGGACGCTGCTCTTCAGCAGGGACAGGGAGGCGGGTCGGGATACAGGAGAGAAAGGACGGTGCAAAGTGCTGGAGAATCCTTGAGGAAAACCTGGTTGGGTTCAGTCCAGTCTCTGATATTGGGGGGGTAGGGGAGAATTCACATTTCAGCAGGACAAGGACCCGAAGCAGAAAGCCAAAGCCACACTGGAGAGGCTGAACAAGAAGAGGATTAAACGTTCTTGATTGGCCCAGTCACAGACCTGACTTGAATCCAAATGGAACATATACGGAGACCTGAAGATTGCGGTCCATCAACGACAATATACATACATACATACATACATACGTACATACATACGTATGTACGTCTTTATTTATATAGCACCATTAATGTACACAGCGCGTCACCGCAGTAATACACGTGACATAATCATAGAAATAACAAATAATACAAATAACACATAAAGAGGAGAAGCGCTTCAGACATAAAAGCAACATGTAGGAAAAGGAGTCCCTGCTCCGAAGAGCTTACACTCTAATTGGTTGGTAGGAAGAACGTATAGAGACAGTAGGAGGGCGTTCTGGTAAGTGCGTCAGCAGGGGGCCAAGGTTTATGTATGAGGTGTATAGTATCAGCCACGGTGCTACTCGTATGCTTCGTTAAGCAGGTGTGTTTTGAGTTGGGTCTTAAAGGTGGGTAGAGAGGGTGCTAGTCGGGTGTTGAGGGGAAGGGCATTCCAGAGGTGTGGGGCAGTCAGTGAGAAGGGTTTTAGGCGGGAGAGGGCTTTCGATACAAAGGGGGGAGAGAGAAGACATCCTTGAGCAGAACGCAAGAGTCGGGATGGTGTATAGCGAGAAATTAGGGCAGAGATGTAAGGAGGAGCAGAAGAGGTACAGTGAGATATTAGGGTGAGATGCAAGGAGGGGCAGAGGAGGATATAGCGAGATATTAGGGTGAGATGTAAGGAGAGGCAGGAGGGTATAGTGAGATATTAGGGTGAGATGTAAGGAGGGACAGAGGAGGGTATAGTGAGATATTAGTGTGAGATGTAAGGAGGGGCAGAGGAGGGTATAGTGAGATATTAGGGTGAGATGTAAGGAGGGGCAGAGGAGGGTATAGTGAGATATTAGGGTGAGATGTAAGGAGGGGCAGAGGAGGGTATAGTGAGATATTAGGGTGAGCTGTAAGGAAGGGCAGAGGAGGATACAGTGAGATATTAGGGTGAGATGTAAGGAGGGGCAGAGGAGGGTATAGTGAGATTGGGGTGAGATGTAAGGAGGGGCAGAGGAGGGTATAGTGAGATATTAGGGTGAGATGTAAGGAGGGGCAGAGGCGTGTATAGTGAGATATTAGGGTGAGATGTAAGGAGGGGCAGAGGAGGGTACAGTGAGATATTAGGGTGAGATGCAAGGAGGGGCAGAGGAGGATATAGTGAGATATTGGGGTGAGACGTAAGGAGGGGCAGAGGAGGGTATAGTGAGATATTAGGGTGAGATGTAAGGAGAGGCAGAGGAGGGTATAGTGAGATATTAGGGTGAGATGTAAGGAGGGGCAGAGGAGGGTATAGTGAGATATTAGGGTGAGATGTAAGGAGGGGCAGAGGAGGGTATAGTGAGATATTAGGGTGAGATGCAAGGAGGGGCAGAGGAGGATATAGCGAGATATTAGGGTGAGATGTAAGGAGAGGCAGGAGGGTATAGTGAGATATTAGGGTGAGATGTAAGGAGGGACAGAGGAGTGTATAGTGAGATATTAGTGTGAGATGTAAGGAGGGGCAGAGGAGGGTATAGTGAGATATTAGGGTGAGATGTAAGGAGGGGCAGAGGAGGGTATAGTGAGATATTAGGGTGAGATGTAAGGAGGGGCAGAGGAGGGTATAGTGAGATATTAGGGTGAGCTGTAAGGAAGGGCAGAGGAGGATACAGTGAGATATTAGGGTGAGATGTAAGGAGGGGCAGAGGAGGGTATAGTGAGATTGGGGTGAGATGTAAGGAGGGGCAGAGGAGGGTATAGTGAGATATTAGGGTGAGATGTAAGGAGGGGCAGAGGCGTGTATAGTGAGATATTAGGGTGAGATGTAAGGAGGGGCAGAGGAGGGTACAGTGAGATATTAGGGTGAGATGCAAGGAGGGGCAGAGGAGGATATAGTGAGATATTGGGGTGAGACGTAAGGAGGGGCAGAGGAGGGTATAGTGAGATATTAGGGTGAGATGTAAGGAGAGGCAGAGGAGGGTATAGTGAGATATTAGGGTGAGATGTAAGGAGGGGCAGAGGAGGGTATAGTGAGATATTAGGGTGAGATGTAAGGAGGGGCAGAGGAGGGTATAGTGAGATATTAGGGTGAGATGTAAGGAAGGGCAGAGGAGGATATAGTGAGATATTGGGGTGAGACGTAAGGAGGGGCAGAGGAGGGTATAGTGAGATATTAGGGTGAGATGTAAGGAGGGGCAGAGGAGGGTATAGTGAGATATTAGGGTGAGATGTAAGGAGGGGCAGAGGAGGGTATAGTGAGATATTAGGGGGAGATGTAAGGAGGGGCAGAGGAGGGTATAGTGAGATATTAGGGTGAGATGTAAGGAAGGGCAGAGGAGGATACAGTGAGATATTAGGGTGAGATGTAAGGAGGGGCAGAGGAGGGTATAGTGAGATTGGGGTGAGATGTAAGGAGGGGCAGAGGAGGGTATAGTGAGATATTAGGGTGAGATGTAAGGAGGGGCAGAGGCGTGTATAGTGAGAGATTAGGGTGAGATGTAAGGAGGGGCAGAGGCGTGTATAGTGAGATATTAGGGTGAGATGTAAGGAGGGGCAGAGGAGTGTATAGTGAGATATTAGGGTGAGATGTAAGGAGGGGCAGAGGAGGGTATAGTGAGATATTAGGGTGAGATGTAAGGAGGGGCAGAGGAGGGTATAGTGAGATATTAGGGTGAGATGTAAGGAGGGGCAGAGGAGGGTATAGTGAGATATTAGGGATGAGATGTAAGGAGGGGCAGAGGAGGGTATAGTGAGATATTAGGGTGAGATGTAAGGAGAGGCAGAGGAGGGTATAGTGAGATATTAGGGTGAGATGTAAGGAGGGGCAGAGGAGGGTATAGTGAGATATTGGGGTGAGATGTAAGGAGGGGCAGAGGAGGGTATAGTGAGATATTAGGGTGAGATGTAAGGAGGGGCAGAGGAGGGTATAGTGAGATATTAGGGTGAGATGTAAGGAGGGGCAGAGGAGGGAATAGTGAGATATTGCGGTGAGATGTAAGGAGGGGCATAGGGGGGTATAGTGATATATTAGGGTGAGATGTGAGGAGGGTATAGTGAGATATTAGGGTGAGATGTAAGGAGGGGCAGAGGATGGTATAGTGAGATATTAGGGTGAGATGTAAGGAGGGGCAGAGGGGGGTATAGTGAGATATTAGGACGAGATGTACGGAGGGACAGAGGAGGGTATAGTGAGATATTGGGGTGAGATGTAAGGAGGGGCAGAGGAGGGTATAGTGAGATATTAGGGTGAGATGTAAGGAAGGGCAGAGGAGGATACAGTGAGATATTAGGGTGAGATGTAAGGAGGGGCAGAGGAGGGTATAGTGAGATTGGGGTGAGATGTAAGGATGGGCAGAGGAGGGTATAGTGAGATATTAGGGTGAGATGTAAGGAGGGGCAGAGGAGGGTATAGTGAGATATTAGGGTGAGATGTAAGGAGGGGCAGAGGAGGGTATAGTGAGATATTAGGGTGAGATGTAAGGAGGGGCAGAGGAGGGTATAGTGAGATATTAGGGTAAGATGTAAGGAGGGGCAGAGGGGGGTATAGTGAGATATTAGGGTGAGATGTAAGGAGGGGCAGAGGAGGGTATAGTGAGATATTAGGGTGAGATGTAAGGAGGGGCAGAGGAGGGTATAGTGAGATATTAGGGTAAGATGTAAGGAGGGGCAGAGGAGGGTATAGTGAGATATTAGGGTAAGATGTAAGGAGGGGCAGAGGGGGGTATAGTGAGATATTAGGGTGAGATGTAAGGAGGGACAGAGGAGGGTATAGTGAGATATTAGGGTGAGATGTAAGGAGGGGCAGAGGAGGGTATAGTGAGATATTAGGGTGAGATGTAAGGAGGGGCAGAGGAGGGTATAGTGAGATATTAGGGTAAGATGTAAGGAGGGGCAGAGGGGGGTATAGTGAGATATTAGGGTAAGATGTAAGGAGGGGCAGAGGGGGGTATAGTGAGATATTAGGGCTGAAATGTAAGGAGGGTATAGTGAGATATTAGGGTGAGATGTAAGGAAGGGCAGAGGAGGATACAGTGAGATATTAGGGTGAGATGTAAGGAGGGGCAGAGGGGGGTATAGTGAGATATTAGGGTGAGATGTAAGGAGGGGCAGAGGAGGGTATGTGAGATATTAGGGTGAGATGCAAGGAGGGGCAGAGGAGGATATAGCGAGATATTAGGGTGAGATGTAAGGAGAGGCAGGAGGGTATAGTGAGATATTAGGGTGAGATGTAAGGAGGGACAGAGGAGGGTATAGTGAGATATTAGTGTGAGATGTAAGGAGGGGCAGAGGAGGGTATAGTGAGATATTAGGGTGAGATGTAAGGAGGGGCAGAGGAGGGTATAGTGAGATATTAGGGTGAGATGTAAGGAGGGGCAGAGGAGGGTATAGTGAGATATTAGGGTGAGCTGTAAGGAAGGGCAGAGGAGGATACAGTGAGATATTAGGGTGAGATGTAAGGAGGGGCAGAGGAGGGTATAGTGAGATTGGGGTGAGATGTAAGGAGGGGCAGAGGAGGGTATAGTGAGATATTAGGGTGAGATGTAAGGAGGGGCAGAGGCGTGTATAGTGAGATATTAGGGTGAGATGTAAGGAGGGGCAGAGGAGGGTACAGTGAGATATTAGGGTGAGATGCAAGGAGGGGCAGAGGAGGATATAGTGAGATATTGGGGTGAGACGTAAGGAGGGGCAGAGGAGGGTATAGTGAGATATTAGGGTGAGATGTAAGGAGAGGCAGAGGAGGGTATAGTGAGATATTAGGGTGAGATGTAAGGAGGGGCAGAGGAGGGTATAGTGAGATATTAGGGTGAGATGTAAGGAGGGGCAGAGGAGGGTATAGTGAGATATTAGGGTGAGATGTAAGGAAGGGCAGAGGAGGATATAGTGAGATATTGGGGTGAGACGTAAGGAGGGGCAGAGGAGGGTATAGTGAGATATTAGGGTGAGATGTAAGGAGGGGCAGAGGAGGGTATAGTGAGATATTAGGGTGAGATGTAAGGAGGGGCAGAGGAGGGTATAGTGAGATATTAGGGGGAGATGTAAGGAGGGGCAGAGGAGGGTATAGTGAGATATTAGGGTGAGATGTAAGGAAGGGCAGAGGAGGATACAGTGAGATATTAGGGTGAGATGTAAGGAGGGGCAGAGGAGGGTATAGTGAGATTGGGGTGAGATGTAAGGAGGGGCAGAGGAGGGTATAGTGAGATATTAGGGTGAGATGTAAGGAGGGGCAGAGGCGTGTATAGTGAGAGATTAGGGTGAGATGTAAGGAGGGGCAGAGGCGTGTATAGTGAGATATTAGGGTGAGATGTAAGGAGGGGCAGAGGAGTGTATAGTGAGATATTAGGGTGAGATGTAAGGAGGGGCAGAGGAGGGTATAGTGAGATATTAGGGGGAGATGTAAGGAGGGGCAGAGGAGGGTATAGTGAGATATTAGGGTGAGATGTAAGGAGGGGCAGAGGAGGTATAGTGAGATATTAGGGTGAGATGTAAGGAGAGGCAGAGGAGGGTATAGTGAGATATTAGGGTGAGATGTAAGGAGGGGCAGAGGAGGGAATAGTGAGATATTGCGGTGAGATGTAAGGAGGGGCA
Source organism: Ascaphus truei (assembly GCF_040206685.1). Taxonomy (NCBI): domain Eukaryota; kingdom Metazoa; phylum Chordata; class Amphibia; order Anura; family Ascaphidae; genus Ascaphus; species Ascaphus truei. Next base: position 2,084,833 of record NC_134505.1, read on the forward strand.
GAGGATGGTATAGTGAGATATTAGGGTGAGATGTAAGGAGGGGCAGAGGAGGGTATAGTGAGATATTAGGGTGAGATGTAAGGAAGGGCAGAGGAGGATACAGTGAGATATTAGGGTGAGATGTAAGGAGGGGCAGAGGAGGGTATAGTGAGATTGGGGTGAGATGTAAGGATGGGCAGAGGAGGGTATAGTGAGATATTAGGGTGAGATGTAAGGAGGGGCAGAGGAGGGTATAGTGAGATATTAGGGTGAGATGTAAGGAGGGGCAGAGGAGGGTATAGTGAGATATTAGGGTGAGATGTAAGGAGGGGCAGAGGAGGGTATAGTGAGATATTAGGGTGAGATGTAAGGAGGGGCAGAGGAGGGTATAGTGAGATATTAGGGTAAGATGTAAGGAGGGGCAGAGGGGGGTATAGTGAGATATTAGGGTGAGATGTAAGGAGGGGCAGAGGGGGGTATAGTGATATATTAGGGTGAGATGTGAGGAGGGTATAGTGAGATATTAGGGTGAGATGTGAGGGGGGGCAGAGGAGGGTATAGTGAGATATTAGGGTGAGATGTAAGGAGGGGCAGAGGAGGGTATAGTGAGATATTAGGGTGAGATGTAAGGAGGGGCAGAGGAGGGTATAGTGAGATATTAGGGTAAGATGTAAGGAGGGGCAGAGGGGGGTATAGTGAGATATTAGGGTAAGATGTAAGGAGGGGCAGAGGGGGGTATAGTGAGATATTAGGGCTGAAATGTAAGGAGGGTATAGTGAGATATTAGGGTGAGATGTAAGGAAGGGCAGAGGAGGATACAGTGAGATATTAGGGTGAGATGTAAGGAGGGGCAGAGGGGGGTATAGTGAGATATTAGGACGAGATGTACGGAGGGACAGAGGAGGGTATAGTCAGATATTAGGGTGAGATGTAAGGAGGGGCAGAGGAGGGTATAGTGAGATATTAGGGTGAGATGTAAGGAGGGGCAGAGGAGGGTATAGTGAGATATTAGGATGAGATGTAAGGAGGGGCAGAGGGGGGTATAGTGAGATATTAGGGTGAGATGTAAGGAGGGTATAGTGAGATATTAGGGTGAGATGTAAGGAAGGGCAGAGGAGGATACAGTGAGATATTAGGGTGAGATGTAAGGAGGGGCAGAGGAGGGTATAGTGAGATTGGGGTGAGATGTAAGGAGGGGCAGAGGAGGGTATAGTGAGATATTAGGGTGAGATGTAAGGAGGGGCAGAGGCGTGTATAGTGAGATATTAGGGTGAGATGTAAGGAGGGGCAGAGGAGGGTATAGTGAGATATTAGGGTGAGATGCAAGGAGGGGCAGAGGAGGATATAGTGAGATATTGGGGTGAGACGTAAGGAGGGGCAGAGGAGTGTATAGTGAGATATTAAGGTGAGATGTAAGGAGGGGCAGAGGAGGGTATAGTGAGATATTAGGGTGAGATGTAAGGAGGGGCAGAGGAGGGTATAGTGAGATATTATGGTGAGATGTAAGGAGGGACAGAGGAGGGTATAGTGAGATATTAGGGTGAGATGTAAGGAGGGACAGAGGAGGGTATAGTGAGATATTAGGGTGAGATGTAAGGAGGGGCAGAGGAGTGTATAGTGAGATATTAGGGTGAGATGTAAGGAGGGACAGAGGAGGGTATAGTGAGATATTAAGGTGAGATGTAAGGAGGGGCAGAGGAGGGTATAGTGAGATATTGGGGTGAGATGTAAGGAGGGGCAGAGGAGGGTATAGTGAGATATTAGGGTGAGATGTAAGGAGGGGCAGAGGAGTGTATAGTGAGATATTAGGGTGAGATGTAAGTAGGGGCAGAGGAGGGTATAGTGAGATATTAGGGTGAGATGTAAGAAGGGCAGAGGAGGGTATAGTGAGATATTAGGGTGAGATGTAAGGAGGGGCAGAGGAGGGTATAGTGAGATATTAGGGTGAGATGTAAGGAGAGGCAGAGGAGGGTATAGTGAGATATTAGGGTGAGATGTAAGGAGGGGCAGAGGAGGGTATAGTGAGATATTAGGGTGAGATGTAAGGAGGGGCAGAGGAAAGTATAGTTAGATATTAGGGTGAGATGTAAGGAAGGGCAGAGGAGGGTATAGTGAGATATTAGGGTGAGATGTAAGGAGGGGCACAGGAGTGTATAGTGAGATATTAGGGTGAGATGTGAGGGGGGGCAGAGGAGGGTATAGTGAGATATTAGGGTGAGATGTAAGGAGGGGCAGAGGAGGATATAGTGAGATATTAGGGGGAGATGTAAGGAGGGGCAGAGGAGGGTATAGTGAGATATTAGGGTGAGATGTAAGGAGGGGCACAGGAGTGTATAGTGAGATATTAGGGTGAGATGTAAGGAGGGGCAGAGGAGGGTATAGTGAGATATTAGGGGGAGATGTAAGGAGGGGCAGAGGAGGGTATAGTGAGATATTAGGGGGAGATGTAAGGAGGGGCAGAGGAGGGTATAGTGAGATATTAGGGTGAGATGTAAGGAGGGGCAGAGGAGGGTATAGTGAGATATTAGGGTGAGATGTAAGGAGGGGCACAGGAGTGTATAGTGAGATATTAGGGTGAGATGTAAGGAGGGGCAGAGGAGGGTATAGTGAGAAATTAGGGGGAGATGTAAGGAGGAGCAGAGGAGGGTATAGTGAGATATGAGGGTGAGATCAGAGGAGGGTATAGTGAGATATTGGGGTGAGATGTAAGGAGGGGCAGAGGAGGGTATAGTGAGATATTAGGGGGAGATGTAAGGAGGGGCAGAGGAGGGTATAGTGAGATATTAGGGGGAGATGTAAGGAGGGGCAGAGGGGGGTATAGTGAGAAATTAGGGCTGAGATGTAAGGAGGGGCAGAGGAGGGTATAGTGAGATATTAGGGTGAGATGTAAGGAGGGGCAGAGGAGGGTATAGTGAGATATTAGGGTGAGATGTAAGGAGGGGCAGAGGAGGGTATAGTGAGATATTAGGGTGAGATGTAAGGAGGGGCAGAGGAGGGTATAGTGAGATATTAGGGTGAGATGTAAGGAGGGGCAGAGGAGGGTATAGTGAGATATTAGGGTGAGATGTAAGGAGGGGCAGAGGAGGGTATAGTGAGATATTAGGGTGAGATGTAAGGAGGGGCAGAGGAGGTTTTGTGAGATATTAGGGTGAGATGTAAGGAGGGGCAGAGCAGGGTATAGTGAGATATTAGGGTGAGATGTAAGGAGGGGCAGAGGAGGGTATAGTGAGATATTAGGGTGAGATGTAAGGAGGGGCAGAGGAGGGTATAGTGAGATATTAGGGTGAGATGTAAGGAGGGACAGAGGAGGGTATAGTCAGATATTAGGGTGAGATGTAAGGAGGGGCAGAGGAGGGTATAGTGAGATATTAGGGTGAGATGTAAGGAGGGGCAGAGGAGGGTATAGGGAGATATTAGGGTGAGATGTAAGGAGGGGCAGAGGAGGGTATAGTGAGATAGGGTGAGATGTAAGGAGGGGCAGAGAATGGTATAGTGAGATATTAGGGTGAGATGTAAGGAGGGGCAGAGGAGGGTATAGGGAGATATTAGGGTGAGATGTAAGGAGGGGCAGAGGAGGGTATAGGGAGATATTAGGGTGAGATGTAAGGAGGGGCAGAGGAGGGTATAGTGAGAAATTAGGGTGAGATGTAAGGAGGGGCAGAAGAGTGTAAACATATTAATGTACTAAAGAATTTGACATACTGGACGTAGCATCGTGGCTGCCTTAACGTTTGCTGTATTTATAAATAGGAATCGGCAGCACATTTGGCGCCTACATATTGCTGTATTGCAAATCTCACGGATCCAATCTCGCAGTTTCTAGAACACGGAGTCAGGTTCTACTGCTCCACAAAATGCTGACCGGACGGAAAGGAAAAAAGGGACGATCTCAATAAACTCTCACAGACGCTCACCTTGCGTGTTTACAGACACCTGCAATGAGAAGAAAAAGTTTCACGTTAAAGGCTGCCATGAAGCCAACAAACACCCCTTTTGTAAACAAATGTAACAATCCCATTGGCTTCCTTAAACTCATCTAACCATGCCAAGAGCAAAGATTACGTTCATTTGGTACACTTTGCCGCCTTAACCATGTCGCTGCCATTAGTACACTTTGCCCCTAGGAGAGACTGACCCCTTAACCCTGTCACTGCCATTAGTACACTTTGCCCCTAGGAGAGACTGACCCCTTAACCATGTCACTGCCATTAGTACACTTTGCCCCTAGGAGAGACTGACCCCTTAACCATGTCACTGCCATTAGTACACTTTGCCCCTAGGAGGGACTAACCCCTTAAACATGTCACTGCCATTAATACACTTTGCCCCTAGGAGAGACTGACCCCTTAACCATGTCACTGCCATTAGTACACTTTGCCCCTAGGAGAGACTGACCCCTTAACCATGTCACTGCCATTAGTACACTTTGCCCCTAGGAGGGACTAACCCCTTAAACATGTCACTGCCATTAATACACTTTGCCCCTAGGAGAGACTGACCCCTTAAACATGTCACTGCCATTAATACACTTTGCCCCTAGGAGAGACTGACCCCTTAACCATGTCACTGCCATTAGTACACTTTGCCCCTAGGAGGGACTGACCCCTTAACCATGTCACTGCCATTAATACACTTTTCCCCTAGGAGGGACTGACCCCTTAACCATGTCACTGCCATTAGTACACTTTGCCCCTAGGAGGGACTGACCCCTTAACCATGTCACTGCCATTAGTACACTTTGCTCCTAGGAGGGACTGACCCCTTAACCATGTCACTGCCATTAGTACACTTTGCACCTAGGAGAGACTGACCCCTTAACCATGTCACTGCCATTAGTACACTTTGCCCCTAGGAGGGACTGACCCCTTAACCATGTCACTGCCATTAGTACACTTTGCCCCTAGGAGGGACTGACCCCTTAACCATGTCACTGCCATTAGTACACTTTGCTCCTAGGAGGGACTGACCCCTTAACCATGTCACTGCCATTAGTACACTTTGCCCCTAGGAGGGACTGACCCCTTAACCATGTCACTGCCATTAGTACACTTTGCCCTGAGGAGGGACTGACCCCTTAACCATGTCACTGCCATTAGTACACTTTGCCCCTAGGAGAGACTGACCCCTTAACCCTGTCACTGCCATTAGTACACTTTGCCCCTAGGAGAGACTGACCCCTTAACCATGTCACTGCCATTAGTACACTTTGCCCCTAGGAGGGAATGACCCCTTAACCATGTCACTGCCATTAGTACACTTTGCCCCTAGGAGGGACTGACCCCTTAACCATGTCACTGCCATCAGTACACTTTGCCCCTAGGAGAGACTGACCCCTTAACCCTGTCACTGCCATTAGCACACTTTGCCCCTAGGAGGGACTGACCCCTTAACCCTGTCACTGCCATTAGTACACTTTGCCCCTAGGAGAGACTGACCCCTTAACCATGTCACTGCCATTAGTACACTTTGCCCCTAGGAGGGACTGACCCCTTAACCATGTCACTGCCATTAGTACACTTTGCCCCTAGTAGGGACTGACCCCTTAACCATGTCACTGCCATTAGTACACTTTGCCCCTAGGAGGGACTGACCCGTTAACCATGTCACTGCCATTAGTACACTTTGCCCCTAGGAGGGACTGACCCCTTAACCATGTCACTGCCATTAGTACACTTTGCCCCTAGGAGGGACTGACCCCTTAACCATGTCACTGCCATTAGTACACTTTACCCCTAGGAGAGACTGACCCCTTAACCCTGTCACTGCCATTAGTACACTTTGCCCCTAGGAGGGACTGACCCCTTAACCATGTCACTGCCATTAGTACACTTTGCCCCTAGGAGGGACTGACCCCTTAACCATGTCACTGCCATTAGTACACTTTGCCCCTAGGAGGGACTGACCCCTTAACCCTGTCACTGCCATTAGTACACTTTGCCCCTAGGAGAGACTGACCCCTTAACCCTGTCACTGCCATTAGTACACTTTGCCCCTAGGAGAGACTGACCCCTAATGGCACTAATCCCTGTGGGACAGTCAGGTCATTTAAACCCAAGGGGCTGAGCCCCATTTCCAATCTGTCCTGCGACAGGTCCGGTCCTCTGACCACACGAGAAGTTGCAGCGGAGGCGTGACTATTCCCGTCAGAAGGCTCCTCCACCTATGACAAAGAGAAGCGCCCGCTCTCCGCCGGGAAGTGCGCGACGCGGCGCACGTCCACACGGGTCTCACCTCTTCGTTATCTTCATCGATGTACTTTATCTGGATGTCGGTCAGATCGAAGGACACGAGGACCTGGGAAGGAGAAGAGCCGTTCAGAGCAGAGTCCATGTGCTAGATCCACAAGGCCGTGTGATGTCTCCTAATGTCACGTTAACACGAACCCAGGACCTTCAAGGGACAAGAACGTCATTTGCGGCCATGTATTCCCCCGTAAGGAGTGTAGGGTTCATTAGGACGGCCATTAGTGGGAGTGATAAGGAGCGGAGAGGCTGGACCTATCCACACGCTATGTAACACCCCCTAACATCCGCACCCCCAAACCTTAATGGGACCAGCTGTGCGGCTGCACCAATCCCCACGCTATGTAACAACCCCTAACATCCTCACCCCCAAACCTTAATGGGACCAGCTGTGCGGCTGCACCAGTCCCCACGCTATGTAACACCACATAACATCAACACCCCCAAACCTTAATGGGACCAGCTGTGCGGCTGCACCAATCCCCACGCTATGTAACACCCCCTAACATCCTCACCCCCAAACCTTAACGGGACCAGCTGTGCGGCTGGACCAATCCCCACGCTATGTAACACCCCCTAACATCCTCACCCCCAAACCTTAATGGGACCAGCTGTGCGGCTGGACCAGTCCCCACGCTATGTAACACCCCCTAACATCCTCACCCCCAAACCTTAATGGGACCAGCTGTGCGGCTGGACCAGTCCCCACGCTATGTAACACCCCCTAACATCCTCACCCCCAAACCTTAATGGGACCAGCTGTGCGGCTGGACCAGTCCCCACGCTATGTAACACCCCATAACATCAACACCCCCAAACCTTAATGGGACCAGCTGTGCGGCTGGATCAGTCCCCACGCTATGTAACACCCCCTAACATCCTCATCCCCAAACCTTAATGGGACCAGCTGTGCGGCTGGACCAATCCCCACGCTATGTAACACCCCCTAACATCCTCACCCCCAAACCTTAATGGGACCAGCTGTGCGGCTGGACCAGTCCCCACGCTATGTAACACCCCCTAACATCCTCATCCCCAAACCTTAATGGGACCAGCTGTGCGGCTGCACCAGTCCCCACGCTATGTAACACCCCCTAACATCCTCACCCCCAAACCTTAATGGGACCAGCTGTGCGGCTGGACCAGTCCCCACGCTATGTAACACCCCCTAACATCCGCACCCCCAAACCTTAATGGGACCAGCTGTGCGGCTGCACCACTCCCCACGCTATGTAACACTCCCTAACATCCACACCCCCAAACCTTAATGGGACCAGCTCCATGCTAACACCCCCTAACATCCTCACGCCCAAACCTTAATAGGACCAGCTCCATGCTAACACCCCATAACATCCTCACCTCCAAATCTTAATGGGACAGCTCCATGCTAACACCCCCTAATATGCTCACCCCCAAACCTTAATGGGACCAGCTCCATGCTAACACCCCCTAACATCCTCACCCCCAAACCTTAATGGGACAGCTCCATGCTAACACACCATAACACCATCACGCCCAAACCTTAACAGGACCAGCTCCATGCTAACACCCCATAACAACATTACCCCCAAACCTTAATGGGACCAGCTCCATGCTAACACCCCATAACACCATCACCCCCAAACCTTAACGGGACCAGCTCCATGCTAACACCCCCTAACATCCTCACGCCCAAACCTTAACAGGACCAGCTCCATGCTAACACCCCATAACACCATCACCCCCAAACCTTAATGGGACCAGCTCCATGCTAACACCCCATAACACCATCACCCCCAAACCTTAACGGGACCAGCTCCATGCTAACACCCCATAACACCATCAACCCCAAACCTTAACGGGACCAGCTCCATGCTAACACCCCGTAACACCCTCACCCCCAAACCTTAATGGGAACATGGGACCAGCTCCATGCTAACACCCCCTAACCCCACAAACCCTAGCAAAACGAACGGCACCCAGAGGGTTAAGAAGCGCGTGCCGCATGCTCTTCGCTATGGACACGGACAGGGTCAGTCCCGTGTGAAACCAGAAAAAACAACACCCAATCCCCATCTCCTCCCCCTCAGTGGATCCCCCTGCTTATCGACATTGGGGCCCCCCTTCGGGCGCCGGAGCGGCCACATCAACTCGGAAGAAGGAAGAGGCCTTGACTGAGCCTCTGATTGAGCCACCGGTGCTGAAGCAGGGATATCCTTCAAACCTAACCTGCTGGGGGCCCTTGAGGACGGGAGTCGCCCCCCCATGTGGAAGAGGCTTATACAGTAAGGGAAGCGTACTCCCCTTCCCCCACACCGGCTTTCCTATCATCTGTTCTAATACAAAGGTTCTCGTGCTCTCAGAAGAATACGAGGTTAGTCCCATATCGCGAGGAACCCGAGAGGAACCCAACGTTTCGGGGCCCTACGTGGGGGTTTTTCTTCCTGGCGATCCCCGTATGTGACAAACCTCTTATTCTGCATGCCAACGTGATACTTTGTATTCCCTGTACGCTGCACGCTGAAGGGTTTTCGGTCCCTTTCTTTACCCACCGTAACTTATTTAAAAAAAATAACCTATTCCCAGCCTCGCACTGATGAGACCGCCAACAAAAACGGTCAAAACTGCTGTCTACGAGTAGGTTGGCAGGCTCTGCACTTCTGTAACCCCCGGCGGTGCTGGAATGCGGCAGGCAGACGCTTATAGGGGGGATCCCGCGTTACAATGGACAAGGAATAAAAAGCGGACACTGCGTGCTCATTAGCATGTCATTACCCAGAATTCCTGGCTGCACTGGAAGCACAGTATGCTAAGAGATAATGGGGCACGGCAGAGAAAACCTCGCGCTGAAACGGATGGCGGGAAAAGGCAAATTCCGCGCGTTCTTTTGGTTGAAGTTTCTTTCCGCGCCGGACGCTTATACAGCGAGGGAATTAAAAGACATGCTCGGGGGGGGGGGGTAGGTAGCAGGGGTGACGCCGTTAAAAAAAAAGGCTCGTGGTTTCGTTGCCCCTTTGGCCGAGTTACAGAACAAAGAAAACAATGGCAACGAGAATACCCAGAAAGGGCTCAGCGTGACTCACCGCTCCTGCGGTTACCCCGGGCACAGGCTGCTCCAGGAAGTAACGAGGGCCCGAGTCACATGACCAACACGGAGCTGCAGGGTTTAACCCACGCTTACCCGAGCAGGTCACAGCGGTGCAGGCAGCTGTTTCAGCCGTCGTTCAGCCCGCGAGCACCAAGTGGCGCAGCGCGCGGATATGCAAACAGGCCCAGCCGTGAGATACCAGCCGTGTGTATAACAGTACGTAGGCGTGTGCGGGTCTGCGTGTAGCTGTGCATGTTAATGTATATATGTCGGTGCCACCTCGTTTGGGCTGCGCGTCAGGCTGCGTGTATCGGCGTTCCACCGCGCTTATACTGCACGTGTCAGACTGCGCGTATCGGCGTGCCCGCGTATAGGCACGTGTCCGACATGCCGATACGCGCAGTCTGCGTTTAGTGCGAATCAGACCCGCGTTTAGGCGTGCCCGCGTTTACACTGTGCGTATCGGCGTGCCACGGCGCACATCACACTGCGTGTATCGGCGTGCCAGCGGTTAGACTGAATGTATTGGCGTGTCAGACTGCGCGCGCCTGTTTGTGAATATGTGCCGCTCCCCGTGATGTCGCCGCGGGTTCAGCGAGAGGAGTCTGCGCATTGGGAGATAAACACCCGGCAAACAAATCATTTCCCAGGTGTCTCTGCTGCACGCCCGGGTATCTTCCGTCCCACCACGACAAGTATGGCTTCATCTGCTTGGACGTGTACACCTAGGCCCCACAGACACCCCTCCCTTTGGCGCCCGCGCCCTGCTTCAGCGACACTCACCATGGCCTCCACGTCAGCCCAGGTTGTATTCCGGGAGTCGGACACGAGAAAGCTCTGGGTGTCGCCGTTGTAGGTCACACACAGGTTCACCTGGGCCTCCATCCTGCAGGATGTACAACAACAACCGGGCGGAGCGTTACAACCAGCCGGGACGCACACCCAACACACGGTCAAGGATTATTTATATTAATGACACAGCGTTACAACCAGCCGGGACGCACACCCAACACACGGTCAAGGATTATTTATATTAATGACACGGCGTTACAACCAGCCGGGACGCACACCCAACACACGGTCAAGGATTATTTATATTAATGACATGGCGTTACAACCAGCCGGGACGCACACCCAACACACGGTCAAGGATTATTTATATTAATGACATGGCGTTACAACCAGCCGGGACGCACAACCAACACACGGTCAAGGATTATTTATATTAATGACATGGCGTTACAACCAGCCGGGACGCACACCCAACACACGGTCAAGGATTATTTATATTAATGACACGGCGTTACAACCAGCCGGGACGCACACCCAACACACGGTCAAGGATTATTTATATTAATGACACGGCGTTACAACCAGCTGGGACGCACACCCAACACACGGTCAAGGATTATTTATATTAATGACACGGCGTTACAACCAGCTGGGACGCACACCCAACACATGGTCAAGGATTATTTATATTAATGACACGGCGTTACAACCAGCTGGGGCGCACACCCAACACATGGTCAAGGATTATTTATATTAATGACACGGCGTTACTACCAGCTGGGACGCACACCCAACACACGGTCAAGGATTATTTATATTAATGACACAGCGTTACAACCAGCTGGGACGCACACCCAACACACGGTCAAGGATTATTTATATTAATGACACGGCGTTACTACCAGCTGGGACGCACACCCAACACACGGTCAAGGATTATTTATATTAATGACACAGCGTTACAACCAGCCGGGACGCACACCCAACACACGGTCAAGGATTATTTATATTAATGACACGGCGTTACTACCAGCTGGGACGCACACCCAACACACGGTCAAGGATTATTTATATTAATGACACAGCGTTACAACCAGCCGGGACGCACACCCAACACACGGTCAAGGATTATTTATATTAATGACACAGCGTTACAACCAGCCGGGACGCACACCCAACACACGGTCAAGGATTATTTATATTAATGACACAGCGTTACAACCAGCCGGGACGCACACCCAACACACGGTCAAGGATTATTTATATTAATGACACGGCGTTACAACCAGCTGGGACGCACACCCAACACACGGTCAAGGATTATTTATATTAATGACACGGCGTTACAACCAGCTGGGGCGCACACCCAACACATGGTCAAGGATTATTTATATTAATGACACGGCGTTACAACCAGCTGGGACGCACACCCAACACATGGTCAAGGATTATTTATATTAATGACACGGCGTTACTACCAGCCGGGACGCACACCCAACACACGGTCAAGGATTATTTATATTAATGACACGGCGTTACAACCAGCCGGGACGCACACCCAACACACGGTCAAGGATTATTTATATTAATGACACGGCGTTACAACCAGCCGGGACGCACACCCAACACACGGTCAAGGATTATTTATATTAATGACACGGCGTTACAACCAGCTGGGACGCACACCCAACACACGGTCAAGGATTATTTATATTAATGACACAGCGTTACAACCAGCCGGGACGCACACCCAACACACGGTCAAGGATTATTTATATTAATGACACGGCGTTACAACCAGCCGGGACGCACACCCAACACACGGTCAAGGATTATTTATATTAATGACACGGCGTTACAACCAGCCGGGACGCACACCCAACACACGGTCAAGGATTATTTATATTAATGACACGGCGTTACAACCAGCCGGGACGCACACCCAACACACGGTCAAGGATTATTTATATTAATGACACGGCGTTACAACCAGCCGGGACGCACACCCAACACACGGTCAAGGATTATTTATATTAATGACACGGCGTTACAACCAGCCGGGACGCACACCCAACACACGGTCAAGGATTATTTATATTAATGACGACGTTATTTATGTAGCGCTTTTCTGCATTGGGAGTCAAAGCACTTCCCACATTTAAAGAAGCAAAATCTAATGTATTTATTGTTGCATAGAATTGAAGCTGGGGGTCTCCCCAGCTGAACCCCCGTTAATTTCAGCACTGGGGCCCCCCCTGCTTCCGAAGATACCTACCACCGTAGGCGCTCGGCCAGCAGGGTTCATGTACTGGCCGCTTTTCAAACCTCCCGCGTCCTGCGGGCCAATAGGAAGCCGTGATGTCATCAGGTCCGGCTTTCTATTGGCCTGCGTGATGGGGGGGGGGGAGCTTTAAACCCCAGCTAGCTCAGCCGGTGCGGCAAACCGGCGCCCCCTAAAGAGAGGTTTGTATCTCCGCGAGCAGGGGGGGGTCCCGGAGCTGAAATTAACAGGGTGCAGCTGGGGAGACCCCCTGCTCCAAAACCTTCTTAAAAGCCAACAGTTACACAAAAATATAACACACAAACACCCTGCGTTGTGAGCACATTCACACGCCTCAGGCACGTCTGCCGCCCCGCCCCATTATCTCTTAGCCTGCAGGGGTTCTGGGTAATGACGTGCAAATGAGCACTCGCAGTGCGTCACTCCTTACTTAGTGGCGTGTGTGTGTGTGTGTGTCGGTGTGTGTATGTGTGTGTGTATGGGTGTATGTGTATGGGTGTATGTGTATGGGTGTATGTGTGTGTGTGTGTGAGTGTGTGTGTGTATGGGTGTGTGTGTGTGTATGGGTGTGTGTGTGTGTGTGTGTGTGTATGTGTGTGTGTGTGTGTGTGTGTGTGTGTGTGTGTATGGGTGTGTGTATGGGTGTGTGTGTGTGTGTGTATGGGTGTGTGTGTGTGTGTGTGTGTGTGTGTGTGTGTGTGTGTGTATGGGTGTGTGTGTGTGTGTGTGTGTGTGTGTGTGTATGGGTGTATGTGTGTGTGTGTGTGTGTGTGTGTATGGGTGTATGTGTGTGTGGGTGGGTGTATGTGTGTGTGTGTGTGTGTGTGTGTATGGGTGTATGTGTGTGTGTGTGTGTGTATGTGTGTGTATGGGTGTGTGTGTGTGGGTGTGTGTGTATGTGTGTGTGTGTGTGTGTGTGTGTGTGTATGTATGGGTGTATGTGTGTGTGTGTGTGTGTGTGTGTGTGTGTGTGTATGGGTGTGTGTGTGTGTGTGTGTATGTGTGTGTGTGTGTGTGTGTGTATGGGTGTGTGTGTGTGTGTGTGTGTGTGTGTGTGTGTGTGTGTGTGTGTGTGTGTGTGTATGGGTGGGACGTTGGAGGATGTATTGGCGCCCGGCTATGGATCCGGTTGCTGTCGGACGCCCGGCTCGCACGTCCCCGGGGGACAGGGTTTGCGTTGCGCTGCGCTAGTCATTGTGAGTCCAGTTCAGCACGTTGCAAGAGGGTAAAGGAAAGGGGTCTCCTCCCCTACATGCTGAAATGCAGGGCGTGACTGCGGCCCCCGCGCCGGGGAACACACTGTCAGCAGCCGGCCCCCCGGGGAACACACTGTCAGCAGCCGGCCCCCCGGGGAACACAGTCAGCAGCCGGCCCGCCGGGGAATACACTGTCAGCAGCCGGCCCCCCGGGGAATACACTGTCAGCAGCCGGCCCCCCGGGGAACACAGTCAGCAGCCGGCCCGCCGGGGAACACACTGTCAGCAGCCGGAGCACCGGGGAACACACTGTCAGCAGCCGGCCCCCCGGGGAACACACTGTCAGCAGCCGGCCCGCCGGGGAACACACTGTCAGCAGCCGGAGCACCGGGGAACACACTGTCAGCAGCCGGCCCCCCGGGGAACACACTGTCAGCAGCCGGCCCGCCGGGGAACACACTGTCAGCAGCCGGCCCCCCGGGGAACACACTGTCAGCAGCCGGCCCCCCGGGGAACACACTGTCAGCGGCCGGCCCCCCGGGGAACATACTGTCAGCAGCCGGCCCCCCGGGGAACACACTGTCAGCAGCCGGCCCCCCGGGGAACACACTGTCAGCAGCCGGCCCCCCGGGGAACACAGTCAGCAGCCGGCCCACCGGGGAATACACTGTCAGCAGCCGGCCCGCCGGGGAACACACTGTCAGCGGCCGGCCCTCCGGGGAACACACTGTCAGCGGCCCCCGCGCCGGGGAACACACTGTCAGCGGCCGGCCCGCCGGGGAACACACTGTCAGCGGCCGGCCCGCCGGGGAACACACTGTCAGCGGCCGGCCCGCCGGGGAACACACTGTCAGCGGCCCCCGCGCCGGGGAACACACTGTCAGCGGCCGGCCCGCCGGGGAACACACTGTCAGCGGCCGGCCCGCCGGGGAACACACTGTCAGCGGCCGGCCCGCCGGGGAACACACTGTCAGTGGCAGGCAAACACACTTTGCCCCTAGGAGGGACTGACCCCTTAACCATGTCACTGCCATTAGTACACTTTGCCCCTAGGAGGGACTGACCCCTTAACCATGTCACTGCCATTAGTACACTTTGCCCCTAGGAGGGACTGACCCCTTAACCATGTCACTGCCATTAGTACACTTTGCCCCTAGGAGGGACTGACCCCTTAACCATGTCACTGCCATTAGTACACTTTGCCCCTAGGAGAGACTGACCCTTTAACCATGTCACAGCCATTACTACACTTTGCCCCTAGGAGGGACTGACCCCTTAACCATGTCACTGCCATTAGTACACTTTGCCCCTAGGAGGGACTGACCCCTTAACCATGTCACTGCCATTAGTACACTTTGCCCCTAGGAGGGACTGACCCCTTAACCATGTCACTGCCATTAGTACACTTTGCCCCTAGGAGGGACTGACCCCTTAACCATGTCACTGCCATTAGTACACTTTGCCCCTAGGAGGGACTGACCCCTTAACCATGTCACTGCCATTAGTACACTTTGCCCCTAGGAGAGACTGACCCTTTAACCATGTCACAGCCATTACTACACTTTGCCCCTAGGAGGGACTGACCCCTTAACCATGTCACTGCCATTAGTACACTTTGCCCCTAGGAGGGACTGACCCCTTAACCATGTCACTGCCATTAGTACACTTTGCCCCTAGGAGGGACTGACCCCTTAACCATGTCACTGCCATTAGTACACTTTGCCCCTAGGAGAGACTGACCCTTTAACCATGTCACAGCCATTACTACACTTTGCCCCTAGGAGGGACTGACCCCTTAACCATGTCACTGCCATTACTACACTTTGCCCCTAGGAGGGACTGACCCCTTAACCATGTCACTGCCATTAGTACACTTTGCCCCTAGGAGGGACTGACCCCTTAACCATGTCACTGCCATTAGTACACTTTGCCCCTAGGAGGGACTGACCCCTTAACCCTGTCACTGCCATTAGTACACTTTGCCCCTAGGAGGGACTGACCCCTTAACCATGTCACTGCCATTAGTACACTTTGCCCCTAGGAGAGACTGACCCCTTAACCATGTCACTGCCATTAGTACACTTTGCCCCTAGGAGAGACTGACCCCTTAACCATGTCACTGCCATTAGTACACTTTGCCCCTAGGAGGGACTGACCCCTTAACCATGTCACTGCCATTAGTACACTTTGCCCCTAGGAGGGACTGACCCCTTAACCATGTCACTGCCATTAGTACACTTTGCCCCTAGGAGGGACTGACCCCTTAACCATGTCACTGCCATTAGTACACTTTGCCCCTAGGAGGGACTGACCCCTTAACCATGTCACTGCCATTAGTACACTTTGCCCCTAGGAGGGACTGACCCCTTAACCATGTCACTGCCATTAGTACACTTTGCCCCTAGGAGGGACTGACCCCTTAACCCTGTCACTGCATTTAGTACACTTTGCCCCTAGGAGAGACTGACCCCTTAACCATGTCACTGCCATTAGTACACTTTGCCCCTAGGAGGGACTGACCCCTTAACCATGTCACTGCCATTAGTACACTTTGCCCCTAGGAGGGACTGACCCCTTAACCATGTCACTGCCATTAGTACACTTTGCCTCTAGGAGGGACTGACCCCTTAACCATGCCACTGCCATTAGTACACTTTGCCCCTAGGAGAGACTGACCCCTTAACCCTGTCACTGCCATTAGTACACTTTGCCCCTAGGAGAGAGAGTGACGGCAGACCGGCCATCCCAGCTTATGAAACAATGAAGCAATTCAGGAAGCAAAAACATGACTTTGTCAGAAACTATTTACCGACTGGGCGCCTCATACCCAAAGTAAACAGTCACATGGTAACAGCTGCAGTCCCCCTCACCAATAACACGGCAGCACTATTCCGACCAAAACACGAGTCCTTGCCGTTGCTCACAACTCAAAGGGTGCAATGTACCCCTCAGCAAATATCTTTCACCCCACAAAGCCTCCCAACAGCCTGGTCTCCTGGCTACTGTCCCACACCCACAGTCACTCCTACCAACCATGGTGTCCAAGCACTGCCATCTACTCTCCCACACCCACAGTCTCTCCTACCAACCATGGTGTCCAAGCACTGCCATCTACTGTCCCACACCCACAGTCTCTCCTACCAACCATGGTGTCCAAGCACTGCCATCTAGTGTCCCACACCCACAGTCTCTCCTACCAACCATGGTGTCCAAGCCCTGCCATCTACTGTCCCACATCCACAGTCACTCCTACCAACCATGGTGTCCAAGCCCTGCCGTCTACTGTCCCACAGTTACTCCTACCAACCATGGTGTCCAAGCCCTGCCATCTACTGTCCCACACCCAGAGTCTCTCCTACCAACCATGGTGTCCAAGCACTGCCATCTACTGTCCCACACCCACAGTCACTCCTACCAACCATGGTGTCCAAGCACTGCCATCTACTGTCCCACACCCACAGTCTCTCCTACCAACCATGGTGTCCAAGCACTACCATCTACTGTCCCACACTCACAGTCTCTCCTACCAACCATGGTGTCCAAGCCCTGCCATCTACTGTCCCATACCCACAGTCACTCCTACCAACCATGGTGTCCACGCCCTGCCATCTACTGTCCCACATCCACAGTCTCTCCTACCAACCATGGTGTCCAAGCCCTGCCATCTAGTGTCCCACACCCACAGTCTCTCCTACCAACCATGGTGTCCAAGCCCTGCCATCTACTGTCCCACACCCACAGTCTCTCCTACCAACCATGGTGTCCAAGCCCTGCCATCTACTGTCCCACATCCACAGTCACTCCTACCAACCATGGTGTCCAAGCCCTGCCGTCTACTGTCCCACAGTTACTCCTAACAACCATGGTGTCCAAGCCCTGCCATCTACTGTCCCACATCCACAGTCTCTCCTACCAACCATGGTGTCCAAGCACTGCCATCTACTGTCCCACACCCACAGTCACTCCTACCAACCATGGTGTCCAAGCACTGCCATCTACTGTCCCACACCCACAGTCTCTCCTACCAACCATGGTGTCCAAGCACTACCATCTACTGTCCCACACTCACAGTCTCTCCTACCAACCATGGTGTCCAAGCCCTGCCATCTACTGTCCCATACCCACAGTCACTCCTACCAACCATGGTGTCCAAGCACTGCCATCTACTGTCCCACATCCACAGTCTCTCCTACCAACCATGGTGTCCAAGCCCTGCCATCTACTGTCCCTCACCCACAGTCACTCCTACCAACCATGGTGTCCAAGCCCTGCCATCTACTGTCCCATACCCACAGTCACTCCTACCAACCATGGTGTCCACGCCCTGCCATCTACTGTCCCACATCCACAGTCTCTCCTACCAACCATGGTGTCCAAGCACTGCCATCTACTGTCCCACATCCACAGTCTCTCCTACCAACCATGGTGTCCAAGCCCTGCCATCTACTGTCCCACACCCAGAGTCTCTCCTACCAACCATGGTGTCCAAGCCCTGCCATCTACTGTCCCACACCCACAGTCTCTCCTACCAACCATGGTGTCCAAGCCCTGACATCTACTGTCCCACACCCACAGTCTCTCCTACCAACCGTGGTGTCCAAGCCCTGCCATCTATTGTCCCACACCCACAGTCACTCCTACCAACCATGGTGGCCAAGCCCTGCCATCTACTGTCCCACACCCACAGTCACTCCTACCAACCATGGTGTCCACGCCCTGCCATCTACTGTCCCACACCCACAGTCTCTCCTACCAACCATGGTGGCCAAGCCCTGCCATCTACTGTCCCTCACCCACAGTCTCTCCTACCAACCATGGTGTCCTAGCCCTGCCATCTACTGTCCCACACCCACAGTCACTCCTACCAACCATGGTGTCCACGCCCTGCCATCTACTGTCCCACACCCACAGTCTCTCCTACCAACCATGGTGTCCAAGCACTGCCATCTACTGTCCCACACCCACAGTCTCTCCTACCAACCATGGTATCCAAGCACTGCCATCTACTGTCCCACACCCACAGTCACTCCTACCAACCATGGTATCCAAGCACTGCCATCTACTGTCCCACACCCACAGTCACTCCTACCAACCATGGTGTCCAAGCCCTGCCATCTACTGTCCCACACCCACAGTCTCTCCTACCAACCGTGGTGTCCAAGCCCTGCCATCTACTGCACTTATTCCCTCACCTGCTGTCTCTTCAACTCTCCCAACATCTAACTTAGAGTGTAAGCTCTCCGGGACAGGGATTTCCTTTCCTTCTGTCTGATTTTGCTGCACTTATTGTATAATTATAATTCCCTGTGCTGTATTCGTTGTGAAGCGCTGAGTACACTTTTGGCGCTATACAAATAAAGACATACAATACAATCTTACATGTGATCTCAGCGTGCTTTATAACAGATTACGGTTATTTTTTCCTATCCGGTTTAAACGTGTTTTTTTTTACGTAGGCCCAAAGCCTACGTAAAGTGTTGAGAATCCACATGGCATCATTGAATAAGGATTACAGCAAGGCCCCGCTTCTCGGCGCCCCGCCGATACGGCAGCACCGAGAAGGGGGCCGCCATGTCTGCGCATGCGCAGAACGGGCCTGTCCGATGTCGCGCATGCACAGAACGGGCTGGTCCGAGGTCACGCATGCGCAGAACGGGCCGGGGTCGCGCATGCGCAGAATGGGGGGGGGGGGTTGCGCATGCGTAGAACGGCGATTTTTGCTTTGCGGCGGGCCCTTCGAACTGAACCAGCCGCATGCCCGGGGGCCCTCCCGTATTACAGAAGTGTAGGTCCTCTGATCTAAATAATATAGGAGCGTGACTAGGGTGGTCAGGCGACTTCTTAAAAAAAAATACTTGACACGATGGTGAAAGGTGCGACGCGCGTTCGAGACACACACACACACACACACACACACACTTCTCTCCGCTCCATGCTGTTTCCTCCTGTCCTTTCTAGAAAACGAGAATTCGTGTCAAGGCGCCCCAAAAAAAGTTCGAGAGAGCGTGCGCTCCTTGCTGTTGTGCTATATCGGAGACGGACAGACAGACACGAAACATATGGGGGACAGAAAACAAAAAAATTCGACGAGAAGACGACGAGAGAAGCAATGGTGGAATATGTTCCAAACGTGTAAGTATATTGTAACACACTCGGTGGTCGCACTCACAATTTGCACCTTCTTTTAGGCATTGTAGGGTGTCCGGCGTCTCCCCTTCCAACGCTCTCCCCTCAGGTCACGGGGATCCTGCAGTCCCGATCAGCGTTGGATGGCGTAACTGTCCGGCCAACGCGCGCACACAGTCCTTCCCTGATGAAGCCAAGCGCACCTGGCGAAACGCGTAGGAGTGTAGACGCGACCGGAGGACGTTTTCCAGCCCCCAAGGGGGGCACGGGAGTTCGCATTCAGCGTGAGAGAGAGAAGAAAAAAAACGGATGGACTGCGTGCGTGTGCCGGCGGCACAGCGCAATGAACATTTACGCCATCCAACGCTGACTGGGGGTGGGGGGTGCCGGGTCTGCAGCTCGACTAACCTCAGGGAGTTCGTGCAGGACCCGTGACCTGAGGGAGGAGCGCCGGAAGGAGACACTCCGGGCAACCTAACTAAAAGAATGTGCAACTTGTGAGTGGATGTGTTACAATATACTTACACTTTTGGAACATTTTGCACTATTGCTTCTCATTTTCTTCACATCCCATTTTTTACTCTGTCCACCATATACAGCTCAACCCCGTTATAGCGCGATCCGCTACAACGCGAATCTGCTTATAGCGCGATGTGAGCGTGGCTCCCAATTTATCGGGTGTATGAATACTTTACCACACGGTTATTGGCGTCTTAAATACTTTATTGTACAATGCACACAATGGTGCATTATTTCTAACGCGATCCGCTTATAGCGCGGTGTGATTCTTTGGACCCCAAGCACAGCGTTATAAGGGGGTTGAGCTTGATGTCTCATGTAAGTCTGTCTGTTATAGTACAACAGCAAGGAGCGCACTCTTTCGACCCTTTTTGGATATTTGGATTTGCCCCCAGCGGAGGGGGGGACTTTGACTGTTATTGTTACCGGGATATTACTGAGCTTTTTGCTGCATTGATCCATCATACGTAGGAATAAGAGTGTTACACTACTTGCACTTTACACATATATATGGGGTATTAGAGACATCACTGGTATTAGTTAGTACAGCTCAACCCCCTTATAACGCGGTGCTTGGGCTCCAAAGAATCACACCGCGCTATAAGCGGATCGCGTTAGAAATAATGTACCATTGTATGCATTGTACAATAAAGTATTTAAGACACCAATAATCGTGTTGAAAAGTATTCATAAATAAAAAAAACTGGGAGCCACGCGGGCATCGCGATATAAGCGGACCCGCGTTGTAACGGGTTGCGCTATAATGGGGTTCAGCTGTATATGTACTTATTTGAGTAATTTCACTATATTTAGGTCACAAAAGTGTCGCACTATCTACACTTATCCCTAATATTGTTAGACATTACGTACACACATCAGAGCAGCGCTACGGATAGTATTTTTCAGTTAGTGTCATGACGTACCTAGAACAGCTACAGGGCCGATGATGTTCTAGGTATGTCAACGTTAAGGCAGCCGTCCCTGCGGGTTTCTTTTTTTTTTGTACCTGAACCCCACTTCCTGGGACCCTTTGGTTTCAGAGATAAGAGATAATTCTAGTTTTTTGTGTGCCTGTGTTTGACACACACACACACACACACACACACACACACACACACGACCTTCGGGCCATCAATACAAAGTCGTGACGTCAGCTGATGTTGCAACTTCTACTGCTTGCCTGACCCCCTAGCGGCTGTATTGTGCCCACCGGGTAAGAACAGTATTCTTGCCCAAATGGACAAAACTACCCAGATCTTGGGTTCCAGGAGGTCCCCCGGTGGTTGGGGTAGGATGCTGGCGTGCAATCTTATGTTTGGACCTGAAACTAGCGTCACCTGAGCGGGAATCGGTGGTGCCTGCACGGTACATCCCGGCTGCATTTTATACCAACAGGTCAGGACATCCCTGCTTCAGCATAGGCGACTTAATAGTTGACTGAGCCACCTGTGCTGAAGCAGGGATATCCTGACCTGTTGGTGGCCCTTGAGGACTGGAGTTGGCCATATATATATCAAATACAAATATCCCCTTTGAACACATCCACGCCTCCGACAAGGCCTGCAACCATATGTAACCAATATTCAGCAAAATAGAAGAAAAATCTGCACACGTCTAATAAATTCTGCACCAAACCACACCGACCAAAACAATGCAGAGGTATGGCAGCACCGGGGAAACGGAGGCGCCAGAATAATTATTAATAATACATTATTCTAATGGGAAATTATTCCCTTATATTAACACGAGTACAATACTTGTATGATCACAAGAAAGCAGGATTGTGGGGAAGGTATATATATATAGTATAAAATATATACATAAGTATTTATAGTGATAGAGATATATATAGCTAAGTGGGATTATTATATAATATACATACTAAGAGTCAATATCTAAAAGGAATGTTTATTAGCTGTTAAAGGTGACGCAGAGAATTGACACACAGAAGTGTGTGTGTGTGTTATGTGTGTGTGTGTGTGTGTATATATATATATATATATATATATATATATATATATATATATATATATATATATATGTGTGTGTCCTCCGGGCAACGCCGGGTATATCAGCTAATATATATATATATATATATATATATATATATATGTTTGTATATCGTTACCCCATGTTAGAGACACTGCTGGGGCCTCACAGTAGGGGCTAAATATTGCTATTTAGTGTAAATATATTAGTACACACAAACCTCTTCAAAGGAGAAATACTAAAATGGTATGAATGTCTAACACAAGGGTTTGTTAATCTTCAGCCACACACACAAATTATATATATATACATACACATATATATATATATACACACACACAAAATCATGTAAACATGATTGTATATTACCTGCTGATTACAGAACCCTCTCCAGTGACCCAGTCCCCTGTGAGGGCCACAGGATCCCCCCAGATCTTCTCTCCCAGATCCTATCCCCTGGGATATCAGCAGATCTCCCTCCCCCCCGGGATCTCTGCAGATCTCTCTCTCTCTCTCTCCCCTGGGATCTCTGCAGATCTCTCCTGGGATCTCAGCAGATCTCTCCCCCTGGGATCTCAGCAGATCATTCCCCTCTTACCCTGGGTTCTTAGCAGATCTCTCTCCCCTCCTGGGATCTCAGCAGATCTCTCTCTCCCCCTGGGATCTCAGCAGATCTCTCTCTCCCCCCCTGGGATCTCAGCAGATCTCTGCCCCTCCGCCGTCTGTTGTTGTTCCCTTTACAACATGGCGATCTGACGTCTGCGGCAAGGGAAAGGAGGCCGCCGATTGGCCGCGGGCCCTGTCACTCACACCGAAGGCGGCCCGCGGATTGGAGGAGGGGCGGAGCCATGTTAGAGTGGAGACAATGGAGACTCCTCCATGGTGATAGGGCCTGCTGCTGCCTGTCAACATGGGGGAGGTGTCCCCCTACCCACAGCTATATATTACAGGCTATATATAGTGATATATACATATCTATATATCCATACATATCTATCAGGGAGGCCTTCAGCCAGCATCTGCAGGGACATGGACCATCCACTGCTGGGTGAAGGCCAAGTATATATTATGGATGAAGAACCCATATGATGATAATTATTATTATTAATAATAATAACACTTTATTTCATATAGATATCTAGGTATTACCATCCTCTTCCGTCCTTGTCCATCCACTGCTGGGTGAGGGGCCTCCCCCAATGAGAGATATCTATATGAATATCAAGATATGTATATATTTACGTATGAAGAACCCATATAATAAAAATAATAACACTTTATTTCATGTAGATATCTTGGTATTACCATCCTCTTCAATCCACTGCTGGGCGAGGGGCCTCCCCCATTGAGATATCTACATATAAATAGCTAGATGAGTATAATTATTTATGAAAAACTCATATATACATATCTGCTGGAGGAAGGCCTCTCCGTGTGTGTGTGTCCTATATGATAATAATAATAATAACTTTCATTTAGATTTCATATAGATATCTAGTATTACCATCCTCTGCCGGCCTTGTCCATCCACTGCTGGACGAAGGTCTCCCCAACGATATATATGTAGACATGTATATATTATGTATGGAGAACCCGTATTTAGACATCACCATCATCTTCAGCCCTTGCCTAGCCACTGCTGAATGAAAACCCTCCCCAATGATAGATATCTATATATAAATATATAAAGGTGTAGATATGCATATGTACAATGTATGAAGAACCAACCAGGGCTAACAATGATGGCGATATCCAGATATGGGTTCTTCACGCACAATGGCTCAGGTTGAGCAGCCTTCAATGTGTCCAATAGAGCACACTCTCCCAACATTTTGCATATCAAAGTAACAGACCCTCCAATAATAGCCACATGAAAATCCTTTTCCCCTTTTCTGGTGGGATACAGAAACTTACAAGAAGGTGAGCACCTGCCATGAAGGCTCCATAATACGTGTCGTTTATAACGCACATATACCCTGCTACCATTAAAACACATGTATGTGTGGTCTTTCTTTGTATGTACTACTATACACCTAAAATAGAGGCGGAGATACCTTCTCTATAACGCACTGACCACGTATCAAATCAGCCATTGGTCTTCAAGGTGGCGTCATATGCCGAAGGTTCCGGGCGTCCACCAATGGGAGACAGGCAGCGGAGCGCTCCTTGGCTCTCACACAGGGGCAGAAACAGGTACAAGAGGTCCACCTGGATTTAATAGGTCCAGGGAAAACACCATCGTTACAGTACTTGGTAAATATGCCCAGTTGGAAGCTATGAAGAAGGTAACGCTGTCCTTAGCCTAATCTACCCAGCAAATCCTATGAAAGTTCTCCTAACCTAGGCAGCTTACCATCCCCCCACCCCCAACCTCTCTGTTGAATAGGTAAAGCTAGTCTTACAGAACCCCCAAAACATGTAGTGTACCTGCTAAATAGGTGCAGTTGGAGGAGGCCTGCTGGTTGCCATGGTGTTGCATCACAATGAAGTATTATAGGGTGATACTCCACTACCCCCCCAGGAGATGCCATGTTAGGAGATATAGGGTAAGGGCAGGGTAAGGGCTGCCCAGTGAAGATTCTGGGGACCTGCTAGGGATAAGGTCCATTGTGCCACAGCATTCAGAGCCGTTAAACTAGGGCATGGGTGGCCAACTCCAGTGGCCGCCATTTTGACTGAGCCACTGACTGTGCCACCTGTGCTGAAGCAGGGATATTCTTAAAATCTGACCTGCTGGTGGCCCTTGAGGGCTGGAGTTGGCCACTCCTGGGGTTCGTGGAGCTGGGCCACATTCATTTTCAGTTCCCAGGAAGCACCCCTGTTCCCCATCATACCGGCAAAAGGTACCGCTCATTCCTCTTGGGTTTTAAACCCCAACGTGCCACGCAGGCCAGCAGGAAGCCGTAATGGATGAAGACATGGCTTCTTAGTGGCCTGTGTAACGCGGGGAAAAAAAATGGAAACCGCCATTTTGTTTTTCCAGCCCAAAATACATCACCAGTATGTATCTTAGGAACCTGGCCGGGGGTGTGTGGGGGGGGGGGGGGGCTGGGAGGGAGCGGCAGATCAGCTTCACTGCGCCCCCTGGGTTCCATGCTTTAAACAAAAAAAAGAGGGTAAGGGGAGGGGTTAAAAAATAAATAAAACAAGTCGGGGGAATTGCTGATTTAAACCAATTTGAAAGCCTGATTTTATATAGGACCCCTGATTTCCTGGAGCCGTGCTCAATCACTGCGGAGTCAGAGGGACATCTTCTAGAGAGGACATCATTCTAAGACTGCGTCTACTCTGCCGCCGAGCGCGCTCATGCTTGAGAGCGGTGATGTCACCAACTCCCCAAGCCTGAGCGCTCGGCTGTCCGGCATATTTTTTTTCAAGCGCGAGCAGGGGGAGGGGAAGGGGGGGGGGGTGTCGAGCAGTGACTGGCACTGATTGGTTGAGCAGGTCATGTGACCCTTCAGCGATTTCATGTCTCGGCAAGCGCCTAGCGCCTGCTGGCCGGACACATTTGCATTCATTGTACTCAACACGCTAAGCGCCAAGCGCGGTCAGCGGCAGCGTGGACGCAGGCTAAGATTTTGGCGCTCAGGAAATGTGTCGTTCTACACTATAATAATAACTTTATTTCATACAGCGCGTTTATCCCGACGGGACTCAAAGCGCGTCAGTTACCGCATCGTGTTGCATAAAGCAGCGTTGCACATGGAAGTTTTGCAGCCACGAGTTTCCGACTCGCAGAGCTTACAATCTATGTTTTGTGCTGCCTGAGGCTGCTGCTTACAGTCAGTGCCGTTACTCACTGAGCGGCTACTAATGCCCGATGCGCATCACGTTCTGCGCTGGCTTCTAGATCTCGTTTTCTGTAACAGCTGCGATGGGTTCATTAATGTTCTTATGATGTCACTGCAACTGCTCTCTACCAATCAACCCCAATAAACATTGCTGTGTACCCCAATAAACGTGATGTGCAGCCCAGTAAACGTGCAGAGTATCCCAATAAACATGTTGTGTACTTCACCATTTTCTCTCCCTCCCACAACAATTCTCTCTATTCTCCCCCCATTCTCTCTCCAGCCCCATTCTCTCTCCAACCCCATTCTCTCTCTTCCCCCCATTCTCTCTCTTCCCCATTCTCCCTCTTCCCCCCATTCTCTCCCTCTTCCCCCATT